>NW_020699884.1:0-5634 GCF_002925995.2 Terrapene triunguis | reverse complement strand
AGCCAGGAAAGTTCCCCACAATAGCGGGACCATTCCCCCGCTTACATAATTGGCGTCACGAACAGGATCCTATCCACAGGGTCCACCCCATTGGTTTACTGGTTGAATTCTAGTTGCACGGTCCGGGCCTGATTGAGCATCCTACCATGTCTGGAATTGAAGAACTACGGGCCCAGTTTGCTGAACTTCAGCGCAGATTATCAGACCAAGCTGAGGCATTACAGCAAGCTAGAACAGAACAGAGAGAAGCCTTATCACTGGCTAAGGCAGTGATAGACCAACAGGCAGCAGAAGCTAAGAAACCCCCTACTATTTACGTCCCACGGGAGCAGAAGGTCACAGAGTTTGGTGGCTTCCCAACAAGACCAGGAGACATTACGGTAGAGGAGTGGGTCAAGTCTGTAAAGGCAGCTCTGCGTGTGCTAAGAGTACCTGAAGAAGATCATGTAGACTTCATAGAGGAACACCTCAAGGGCCAGGCCAAGGCCACAGTAAAGTTCATGGCAGTGGCGGACAAAAAAAATGTGGAAAAGGTATTTGAACTCCTCCTAGAAGTGTATGGGGACAAGGTACCTATTGGAACCCGACTAAAGGAGTTCTTTGAGAGAAAGCAGGAGCCTGGTGAAACTATCCGGGCATATGCATATGACCTCCAGGAGAAAATGAGCAGAGTGGAGCGGCGAGACCCTCAGCGAGTTCCAGACCCAGATACAGTTCTGAAAGAGCAGTTAGTGCTGGGGCTCCAGGATGATTCCCTCCGCCGTGAAATGAAAAGGAGGTTTAAGGAAGAGCCCAGTAAGAAGTTCCATGAACTCATGCAGGCTGCTATTATGTGGTCAGAAGAAGAGGAAGTTCCTGTGGCAGAGACAGCCAAGACTAACCCCCGTACACGAAGTGGCGGCCTTGTGAATGCAGCTGCTGGGGAAAAAGCCCTGCCCCAAACACAGCTAACATTGGAAAGCTTAAGTGAAGCTGTCCAAAAACTGGCGGTCCAGCAGGGGGAGATGCTGAAAGTGATGACTGAGGTGATGAAAGGAAAACCCCCCACTAATATGCCAAGATATCCAAGGGCCCCAGGATCCCGAAGATCTCCACTGAAGGACGAGCTGGGAAGATACATTTGTTATACTTGCGAAAGGCCAGGACATACTAGCCGAGATTGTACACTGAGAAGGAGACTGGAGTCCCAGGCGCCTGAAATTCAAGAGGCACCGGGAGCAAGCAGCCAACCATCAGAAGGCCAAGTGGGGACTGAAGGGTTTCTACGGCTGTCCCTAGGAAAAGGGCAGTGTGTCAGCAGCGAGGAAAAGGACCCTGATGATGTTAGTGTATTCAACGACTTCTGTGGCCGAGCTTTCGGGGACTGCTTGACAGTGGATATAACCATAGCAGGGGTGAGAACCCGCTGTTTGATAGACACTGGCTCAGAAGTCACCACTATTTCTGAATCATATTTCCGAAACTACTTAAAAGAGAGAGATCTGACCATGCATAATACCCGATTTGTACAGCTGACGGCAGCTAATGGACTTGCCATCCCTGTGGTGGGGTGTCTTGAAGCTGATATAGGGTACATGGGTCGAACAATCCCTGGGAAATGCATCTTTATCCTAAAGGACACAGCTTCAGGAAAGACTTTAATGGAGAACAGAGTACCGGGAATTCTCGGGATGAATATTATAAGAGAGCTGAAAGAATTACTGTTGGTAGGAGAAGGAACCCAGGAGATGAACCGTCACGGGCAGCCTAGGAAGGACGCTACACTGAAGCGGGTACTAGCCCAAGTGGAGAGACATGGACGTTTCCCGGGTCCAACGGGACAAATTGGCTATGTTAAGGTGGCAGGGAGACAGAAGGTGGTTATACCTCCCTGGAGTGAGAAGATTATTGATGGGCGCTGCCGGGTGCCAAGTGACTTTGACGGATACAGAGTGCTTGTCGAGCCAACACCTGGGGCCAGTCTCCCTAATGGGCTCCTGGTTGCAAATGTACTTGCTAATGCCAGCAAAGGAAAAGTGCCAGTCAGGCTGTTAAACTCAAGTAAGAAGGCCATAAAGTTGTGCCCCCGAACCAGGGTGGCAGAGGTACACCGTCCTGAAGGAGTGGTGCCCCCAGTGGGGGTGGCCTTGGAAGAAAATGGGGATGAGCTGCGGGTGACAGAAGTAAAAAAAGGCACACAGCTTATCACATCGCAAGCGGCACCTGATGGAGAGCTACCCATTCCAGTCCAAGTGGACCTCCAACAGCTAACTCCTACACAGGTTGGCCGTTTGCGGATGCTACTGGAGAAACATCAAGAGGTCTTTTCCAGGGATGAGCGGGACTTTGGTTACACCACCACAGTGACACACCAAATAGCCACTGGAGATGCTGTCCCGATAAAACAGAGACACCGGCGGATCTCACCACGAGTGTTCCAGGAGGTAAAAAAAACACATTCTGGACCTAGTGACTCAAGGTGTCCTTAAAGAAAGCCACAGTCCGTGGGCATCACCCGCAGTGATTGTAATAAAAAAAGATGGTGGGGTGCGATTTTGCTGTGACTACAGGAAACTGAATGAGGTAACGCACAAGGATGCCTACCCGCTACCCCGGGTGGAAGAGTCACTGGATGCATTAGGAAGTGCAAGAGTGTTTTCAACCCTCGATTTAACTTCTGGTTATTTCCAGGTTGCAGTGGAAGAACGAGACCGGGAAAAGACAGCAGTGACGACTCCGTTTGGGCTGTTTGAATGGACACGTATGCCATTCGGCTTGTGTAATGCACCTGCTACGTTCCAGAGACTAATGGAGGGGGTGTTAGGAGACTATATCTTAGACACTTTGCTGATATACCTGGACGATGTTATTGTGTTTTCCAAGGATTTTGAGAGTCATATGGAAAAATTGGACTTGGTTTTCACACGATTGAAGGAACATGGATTGAAGCTGAAGCCGAGTAAGTGCTGCCTCCTACGTGAAAAAGTCAAATTCTTGGGCCATGTGATTTCAAAGGAGGGAATCCAGGTAGATGAGGAGAAGACCAGGGCGCTGGAAAATTGGCCGGTCCCCAAGAATGCCAAGCAAGTGCAGCAGGCTCTAGGTTTCATGAGCTATTACAGACGATTTGTTCCAAAGTTCGCGCACATTGCTGCACCGCTATATGGACTAGTGGGCCAACCTGCCCAAAGGAAGGGAAGGGACCAATGTTTTGTGTGGGATGATGCCTGTCAGACAGCTTTTGACAAATTAAGACATCGGCTGATGTCACCACCTGTGCTTGCATATCCTGACTTTAGCCTGCCATTTATAGTGACAACGGACGGGAGCCTGCACGGCCTAGGTGCGGTGCTCAGCCAGAAGCAAGAGGGGGCCGAGCGTGTGATCGCATATGCGAGTCGAGGGCTGAGGAGGTCAGAAAGAAATGACAAAAACTACAGTGCTTTTAAACTAGAACTGTTGGCCTTGAAGTGGGCTATCACTGAAAAATTTAAGGATTATTTAGTGTACTCTAAATTCACGGTAATCTCAGACCACAATCCACTCCGATACCTCGCAACGGCTAATTTAGGCGCAATTGAACACCGCTGGGTGGCCCAACTCGCTGAGTTCACTTTTGAAGTACAGTATAAACCTGGAAGGCAGAACATCAATGCTGACACCCTGTCTAGATTGCCTCTGGAGGAGGAATCAGAAGAGGGCGAGGATCTGGAGAAAGACTTCCTAGTCATTCCTGCAGATGTCGTGCGTACGTGTTTGTGGCTAGAGAATCCAAAGCCCGAGGACGAAGTGACGGTAAAGGATGCAGTACAAAACCTGGTAAAAGGGGAGAGCGCAATAATCTCGGGGTACTCATGGGAGGAGATTCAAACTCTGCAACGAGAAGGTGATGTTGGACCTGTCTTAGTGGCAGTCATGCGCCGAACGAGGCCAGACCGGAGATTTGGGGCCAGATACCCCCAGTCTAAGAAGCTAGCCAGACAGTGGGAACGACTTAGATTACATCGTGGAGTGCTGTTCCGGGTAACATATCATCCCCGAGATGGTGAAGAAGTGTGGCAGTTAGTGGTGCCTGTGTCACTCCGCCGTCAAGTTTATGAAGCCAGGCATGATCATGGGGGGCATTTTGGAGACAGGAGCACTCTGGAGGTAATGAGAAGAAACTATTACTGGCCCACGATGGGTAGCGACGTGCAAGTGTGGATCCGTCAATGCAAACGGTGTGCCTTAGCCAAGGATGTGTTTCCTCCCAACCGAGCCCCTTTGACCTGTACTAATGTGACTGCCCCAATGGAGGTCCTAGCGATGGATTACACAAGGCTAGAGAGATCTTCAGAGGGGTATGAGAACATACTGGTTCTCACGGACATGTTCACCCGATTTACTGTTGCAGTTCCAACTAGAAACCAGACAGCGCGGACAACGGCTGAAGCCCTCATAAAACACTGGTTTGTGTACTATGGTTGTCCGGCACGGTTACACTCGGATCAGGGGAGGAATTTTGAATCAGAGGTGATATCTGAATTGTGTAAACTATATGGCATAGCCAAAAGCAGAACAACACCCTATCACCCGCAAGGAAACGCTCAGTGCGAGAGATTTAACCGGACAATGCATGACATGCTAAGAACGCTCCCGCCAGAAAAGAAGCGAGCCTGGCAGGAACATCTCCCTGAGCTGGTGTTGGCCTATAACAGCCACGTCCATTCGTCGACAGGTTACGCTCCTTTTTATCTCATGTTTGGGAGGGATCCCAGGTTGCCATTGGATATTCTGGACAGAGAGGGCCCTGAGGAGGATGAGGTGACCAATTTGGATGACTGGGTCAAAGGTCACCATGACAGGCTGAAGATAGCCTGTGACGTTGCTCTCAATACAACTAAAGACACAGCCCGAAGTAGGAAAAGGACTTATGATCGCAAGTCCAGTGGGGCTCTCATCAGGCCTGGTGACCGTGTACTAGTTCGTAACCATAGACACCGGGGGCGTAATAAAATACAGGACAAATGGGAGTCAAATCCCCACATTGTAGTCGCTCACAACAATCCCGAGCTACCAGTTTACACCATCCGGCCTGAACGAGGAGGTCCTGAGAGAGTCGTACATAGGGACCAGTTGAAACATTGCACCCTTAGTCCAGACAGGGACCATAGGAGGCGTAGATCAGTACACTCCGAGGAGGCTGAAACCAATTGGGAAATGGTTCTAGTCCCACAAACCGAATATAGAGAGGGACAGAGTGGGGCAAACCCAAACCCTAACGAGAATGGCCAGATCCTTCAAACTGACCCAGTATTACCCGAGGATAGGGAAATAGAAAATATGGGTAACGAACTACCAGTCTTAAGAAGGTCCCAGAGGGCTAATAAGGGTGTACTTCCTGTTAGACTTAGAGATAATTATGTTATTGGTTCTATGTAGTGTTTTAATGAATATTGTTATGTATGGTATTAAGAAGCAGATGTGGAATGTTAAATATGTTAAATGTTCTTTTGATAATTGTTAATGGGTTTTTAATATAATATAATGTGGGTATATGTTGTTATTATAGGGCCCGGATGTACTGGTGTGAATATTGTAGCTGTGGCAGAATTTTAGCAAGGGGGAATGTAAGGGGACTGTTGCCCCTTACTAACATTCAGTGGGGGTGTTTTG
>NW_020699883.1:0-1323 GCF_002925995.2 Terrapene triunguis | reverse complement strand
TGTAAGGGGACTGTTGCCCCTTACTAACATTCAGTGGGGGTGTTTTGGTTGGCTAGCTCCCAGCACTAAAAGGGGATGGGTCGATGGGAAATCAGGACCCTGAGACTGACAGTCCCCAGGAACAATGGCGAGAGGCCAATGCTCCAGATCAGCCTGATTGACAGGGCGGGCAGGCTAATCAGAGAGTCAGAAGGCCAGGGGGGTCCCGTCCTCCGTGTGAGTTGGAATGGCCTGAGTCAGACAGAGTGGGGCCGAGCTAAGGAGAGAGCAGGGGCCCGAGCTAAGTTGCTGGAAGCAGAGCTGCAGCCCCAAAGCCAGAGCACAGCCCAGAGAGAGCAGACCTGCCCTGGGAGGAGAGCTGCAGCCACCAGAGCCAGAGGGGCCAGACAAGCAGCCGGGAAGCAGGTCAGAGCTGGGAGCAGAGTCACAGAAGCAGCCTGCAGAGCAGACCTGTGCTGGGGGCAGAGCTGTAGCAACCAGAGCCAGAGAGGCCAGAGAAGCAGCCCAGGGAGCTGAAGGCAGAGCAGCAGCAGCAGCCGTGCTGAGGCAGAGTGGAGCTGGAGCTGGAGCCGGGGCTGGAGCAGTCTGGAGCTGGGTGCGGTGAGCAGCTGGGGAGAGCGAGGGGGACCCTGGGCAGTGGGCCCAGCGCAGGGAGACACCTCAGCCAAGAGGCTCTGCAGGCCAGACTTGGAGGGGGATCGTAACCCTGTCAGGGTGGGGGCGACGCTGGGAAAAAGGGTCCTGCCATCTAGAGCCTGAGAGCGTGTGGCCACCGCCAGAGCAAGTGTCCAACCCGCAGCGTCTCTGCAGCACAGCCAGGGCCTGAGAAGGAGCCTGGGACCTACAAGGAACAGACTGTGAACTGCCCTGATGTTCCAGAGACACTGTTTGTGATGTTCCCTGCCACAGAGCGGTGTGATGTGTTTTCCTTTAACCTTTCCCATTTTTTCTTGTTCTTTTCTTTAGATTAATTGTTAATTAAACAACTTGTATTTGCTTTAAATTGTATGGAATAATTAGTGGGTCAGGGAGGTGCCCAGTGCAGAGAGGGTACCCCGGAGTGGGGACACCCTAGCCCCTGCCCTAGGTGACCACAGCAGGGTTGGGAGTTGAGCCCCCCCAGGAATCCTGGGCCCAGCCTTGTTGGGGTTACGAGGACTCTGCCAGACAGGAGAGTGGAAGGGGAGCCCTCAAGGGCAGGGAGGCCTCTGGGTAAAGGGAGTGGGAGCGAGGACTCAGATCCTTTCGCTAGCCCACTTCACCGGGGTAGTGCAGAAGCCAGGAAAGTTCCCCACAATAGCGGGACCATTCCCCCGCTTACAT
>NW_020699882.1:0-2651 GCF_002925995.2 Terrapene triunguis | reverse complement strand
TTGGAGAAGGGGCGGGGCAGGACCTCGGAGAAGGGGCTGGGCAGGGGACAAGGCAAGGGTGTTTGGTTTTGTGCGAGTAGAAAGTTGGCAACCCTAAGGAAGGTGCCTCCTTGCACGTATGAAAGCAGGAGCTGTTGGTGCTGCCCACATTATAACTTTTAGCTGAGTAGTTAGGGCACTCACCTGGGATATGGGAGATCTAGGCTCAATCCTCCACTCTTCCAGAGGGGGAGAAATGATTTGAACAGGGGGACACCCACCTGAGGAAAGTGCTCCAATCACTCAGTTATGGGATATTTTGATGTGGGGCTTTGAAAATCATCTGGTGTCCAACCCCTTTCTACAGCAGCAGTGCCTAATATAGACTAAACTAACTCTGGATTTAGGCACCTAAATTCTTTTTTAAACTTTGTAATTTGAGTATGAAATCTGTGTTACTGTAATTTTAGCTTATATAAAACACTACTAAGTAGGGTAGTGTTCTTACTGTGTATGAACAAATCCAACCCCACCTCTGAGGGGAAAGCCCCGATGAAGTGGAACTGATGCAATTCTGATGTGAAAGATAGGACAGGCAATGGCTGAGAAGCAGCTGTGGGGAGGAGTCCTGGATGAGGATGGCAGGATTCTCACAGCCCATATCCCATCCCTTCCTGCCACCTCTGTGAAAGGTGGCTATGAAAGGTTGCACACAAGGGTGGGGTTCTGCTCTGCACCCCACTGTGCCTGTGCAGCAGCACAAAAGGGGTAGAGGATGTGACAACTTCCCCTCCCCCACAGCTCCTTTCCCCCTACATAAACATTGGGTGGAAGGAGCCTCTGGAGAATGGCTCTGTAGTTGTTACATGGGGCAGTAAGATTCTGCTTTCCCTTGCTCTTGCATGCCCATCTGCCCAGAACCTGACCTGGATACTTGAGATCTGGATATTAGCCATGTAGTACTGCTTCATAACTACAGAACAAAACTTGTAGTGTGTGTTCCTTACTAGGCTAAAAATACAGGAGAGAAACAGAACAAAGTTAATGGGGGGTGGGGGAAGAAGAGGAAAGGGACTTTAAAATGTAAGTGCCAGACCCTCAGATGGAGCTACACCAATTTACACCAGCTGAGGAGGTAAATTCCAAATGCCTTCCCTCCCCCAATAAGTTCTCCTCAATGCTCAGGCCAATATTACCACATTCTTTGCATGACACTTCCTGTTTGCATCCTTCTGCATTACCTTTAGATAGTCATCTGCTTTTTCTTTTCACATTGTTTGAAATGATCTTCACTGTGTTTGCCAAGCCTGGCCTGGAACAGTGCCAGCCCATTTAAAAAGCTTTATATAAATATTACTTATTGTACTTTCCTTTCTGAGACGAAGGCTGATTCTTGCTGAAAAACCTAATGGCTCCATACCTAAGGCTGCATTTAGATGTGTATTAAAGCAGGGCTGAAAATCCCTCTATTTCATAGGTTAGTATTTGTATTTAGTTTTAAATGTAATACTGTAATTCTTCATGTCATCAAGAGTGAACAGAATTGTCCATAATAGTTTTAGACTAATATTTGCTAACTTAGCTGACTCTACAACACTGGAGTGGAAATTTTATAAGAATTTTCTTATGCTGCTAGTACTTCTGGGTGAAGTTTTAAAAGTGCCTAAGGGCCTGTCTACACTTAGAAGTTTTGCCACTTTCACTATACTACTATAGTAAGTATAAATGGCTTTTTCCATTTATGAATATCTGATTACAGTCTCAGAACAGGTTAGAAGTATACTAAGTAGTTAAATCTGGAAGCCAACCCCCCCAAATCCTTAAATATACACTGAACTTAAATTTCCCAGGGAACTACAATGGGAATTAAAGAACAGAGAGACATTATTTCTTCTTCTCTCTCTTTCAAGTGGTAGGTCAGTTTCCACACACCTTTTCTACCCCCTACACACTCTCTCAAGACCATATGACCCCCTTTAGTTTGTAAAGTCACACTAGGATGTAATCATGGTCCAAAAAATGCTTTTTTAATAGCAGAGTGCAAAATATACTGTAGTGTTTTCTACTTGGGGATCTGACATTTTGTTGTTGGGTTGTCTTTAAAAAGAGATCCTATATTTATAGCAAATAAAAACATGATCGAAACAAAGGTACTAGGCCCCCAAAACACTACCATAATCAAACAACATTCCCACTCCTGGGGTACGTCTATACTTACCTCCGGGTCCGGCGGTAAGCAATCGATCTTCTGGGATCGATTTATCGCGTCTTGTCTAGACGCGATAAATCGATCCCGGGAGTGCTCGCCGTCGACGCCGGTACTCCTGCTCCGCAAGAGGAATATGTGGAGTCGACGGGGGAGCCTGCCTGCCGCGTGTGGACCCGCGGTAAATTCAAATTAAGATAGTTCGACTTCAGCTACGTGAATAACGTAGCTGAAGTTGCGTATCTCAGTTCGAAGTGGGGGGTTAGTGTGGACCAGCCCCTGATTGCTACATTCTCATATGCAGAGTTGGAAAGGAGCACTTTATTACTTTCTTCTGCAGTTCTAAATTACTCACTCACTCCTTCCTTCCTTTTGTTTTGGAAGAATACTTTCGAATGGACATATATGGTGCAACAGGTTTGGCATTATATTTTTGGAAAGTCACACCCATTTTTGTAACAGAATG
>NW_020699881.1:0-2700 GCF_002925995.2 Terrapene triunguis | reverse complement strand
AATGAGCGACAGGGGGAGTGGGGATGGAGTGAGCAGGGGCAGGGCCTCGGAGAAGGGGCGGGGCAGGACCTCGGAGAAGGGGCTGGGCAGGGGACAAGGCAAGGGTGTTTGGTTTTGTGCGAGTAGAAAGTTGGCAACCCTAAGGAAGGTGCCTCCTTGCACGTATGAAAGCAGGAGCTGTTGGTGCTGCCCACATTATAACTTTTAGCTGAATAGTTAGGGCACTCACCTGGGATATGGGAGACCTAGGCTCAATCCTCCACTCTTCCAGAGGGGGAGAAATGATTTGAACAGGGGGACACCCACCTGAGGAAAGTGCTCCAATCACTCAGTTATGGGATATTTTGATGTGGGGCTTTGAAAATCATCTGGTGTCCAACCCCTTTCTACAGCAGCAGTGCCTAATGTAGTCTAAACTAACTCTGGATTTAGGCACCTAAATTCTTTTTTAAACTTTGTAATTTGAGTATGAAATCTGTGTTACTGTAATTTTAGCTTATATAAAACACTACTAAGTAGGGTAGTGTTCTTACTGTGTATGAACAAATCCAACCCCACCTCTGAGGGGAAAGCCCCGATGAAGTGGAACTGATGCAATTCTGATGTGAAAGATAGGACAGGCAATGGCTGAGAAGCAGCTGTGGGGAGGAGTCCTGGATGAGGATGCAGGATTCTCACAGCCCATATCCCATCCCTTCCTGCCACCTCTGTGAAAGGTGGCTATGAAAGGTTGCACACAGGGGTGGGGTTCTGCTCTGCACCCCACTGTGCTTGTGCAGCAGCACAAAAGGGGTAGAGGATGTGACAACTTCCCCTCCCCCACAGCTCCTTTCCCCCTACTTAAACATTGGGTGGAAGGAGCCTCTGGAGAATGGCTCTGTAGTTGTTACATGGGGCAGTAAGATTCTGCTTTCCCTTGCTCTTGCATGCCCATCTGCCCAGAACCTGACCTGGATACTTGAGATCTGGATATTAGCCATGTAGTACTGCTTCATAATTCAGAACAAAACTTGTAGTGTGTGTTCCTTACTAGGCTAAAAATACAGGAGAGAAACAGAACAAAGTTAATGGGGGGTGGGGGAAGAAGAGGAAAGGGACTTTAAAATGTAAGTGCCAGACCCTCAGATGGAGCTACACCAATTTACACCAGCTGAGGAGGTAAATTCCAAATGCCTTCCCTCCCCCAATAAGTTCTCCTCAATGCTCAGGCCAATATTACCACATTCTTTGCATGACACTTCCTGTTTGCATCCTTCTGCATTACCTTTAGATAGTCATCTGCTTTTTCTTTTCACATTGTTTGAAATTATCTTCACTGTGTTTGCCAAGCCTGGCCTGGAACAGTGCCAGCCCATTTAAAAAGCTTTATATAAATATTACTTATTGTACTTTCCTTTCTGAGACGAAGGCTGATTCTTGCTGAAAAACCTAATGGCTCCATACCTAAGGCTGCATTTAGATGTGTATTAAAGCAGGGCTGAAAATCCCTCTATTTCATAGGTTAGTATTTGTATTTAGTTTTAAATGTAATACTGTAAATCTTCATGTCATCAAGAGTGAACAGAATTGTCCATAATAGTTTTAGACTAATATTTGCTAACTTAGCTGACTCTACAACACAGGAGTGGAAATTTTATAAGAATTTTCTTATGCTGCTAGTACTTCTGGGTGAAGTTTTAAAAGTGCCTAAGGGCCTGTCTACACTTAGAAGTTTTGCCACTTTCACTATACTACTATAGTAAGTATAAATGGCTTTTTCCATTTATGAATATCTGATTACAGTCTCAGAACAGGTTAGAAGTATACTATGTAGTTAAATCTGGAAGCCAACCCCCCCAAATCCTTAAATATACACTGAACTTAAATTTCCCAGGGAACTACAATGGGAATTAAAGAACAGAGAGACATTATTTCTTCTTCTCTCTCTTTCAAGTGGTAGGTCAGTTTCCACACACCTTTTCTACCCCCTACACACTCTCTCAAGACCATATGACCCCCTTTTGTTTGTAAAGTCACACTAGGATGTAATCGTGGTCCAAAAAAATGCTTTTTTAATAGCAGAGTGCAAAATATACTGTAGTGTTTTCTACTTGGGGATCTGACATTTTGTTTTTGGGTTGTCTTTAAAAAGAGAGCCTATATTTATAGCAAATAAAAACATGATCGAAACAAAGGTATTAGGCCCCCAAAACACTACCATAATCAAACAACATTCCCACTCCTGGGGTACGTCTATACTTACCGCCGGACCCGGAGGTAAGCAATCGATCTTCTGGGATCGATTTATCGCGTCTTGTCTAGACGCGATAAATCGATCCCGGAAGTGCTCGCCGTCGATGCCGGTACTCCTGCTCCGCAAGAGGAGTATGTGGAGTCGACGGGGGAGCCTGCCTGCCGCGTGTGGACCCGCGGTAAATTCGAACTAAGATAGTTCGACTTCAGCTACGTGAATAACGTAGCTGAAGTTGCGTATCTTAGTTCGAAGTGGGGGATTAGTGTGGACCAGCCCCTGATTGCTACATTCTTATATGCAGAGTTGGAAAGGAGCACTTTATTACTTTCTTCTGCAGTTCTAAATTACTCACTCACTCACTCCTTCCTTCCTTTTGTTTTGGAAGAATACTTTCGAAGGGACATATATGGTGCAACAGGGTTGGCATTATATTTTTGGAAAGTCACACCCATTTTTGTAACAGAATG
>NW_020699880.1:0-2651 GCF_002925995.2 Terrapene triunguis | reverse complement strand
TTGGAGAAGGGGCGGGGCAGGACCTCGGAGAAGGGGCTGGGCAGGGGACAAGGCAAGGGTGTTTGGTTTTGTGCGAGTAGAAAGTTGGCAACCCTAAGGAAGGTGCCTCCTTGCACGTATGAAAGCAGGAGCTGTTGGTGCTGCCCACATTATAACTTTTAGCTGAGTAGTTAGGGCACTCACCTGGGATATGGGAGATCTAGGCTCAATCCTCCACTCTTCCAGAGGGGGAGAAATGATTTGAACAGGGGGACACCCACCTGAGGAAAGTGCTCCAATCACTCAGTTATGGGATATTTTGATGTGGGGCTTTGAAAATCATCTGGTGTCCAACCCCTTTCTACAGCAGCAGTGCCTAATATAGACTAAACTAACTCTGGATTTAGGCACCTAAATTCTTTTTTAAACTTTGTAATTTGAGTATGAAATCTGTGTTACTGTAATTTTAGCTTATATAAAACACTACTAAGTAGGGTAGTGTTCTTACTGTGTATGAACAAATCCAACCCCACCTCTGAGGGGAAAGCCCCGATGAAGTGGAACTGATGCAATTCTGATGTGAAAGATAGGACAGGCAATGGCTGAGAAGCAGCTGTGGGGAGGAGTCCTGGATGAGGATGGCAGGATTCTCACAGCCCATATCCCATCCCTTCCTGCCACCTCTGTGAAAGGTGGCTATGAAAGGTTGCACACAAGGGTGGGGTTCTGCTCTGCACCCCACTGTGCCTGTGCAGCAGCACAAAAGGGGTAGAGGATGTGACAACTTCCCCTCCCCCACAGCTCCTTTCCCCCTACATAAACATTGGGTGGAAGGAGCCTCTGGAGAATGGCTCTGTAGTTGTTACATGGGGCAGTAAGATTCTGCTTTCCCTTGCTCTTGCATGCCCATCTGCCCAGAACCTGACCTGGATACTTGAGATCTGGATATTAGCCATGTAGTACTGCTTCATAACTACAGAACAAAACTTGTAGTGTGTGTTCCTTACTAGGCTAAAAATACAGGAGAGAAACAGAACAAAGTTAATGGGGGGTGGGGGAAGAAGAGGAAAGGGACTTTAAAATGTAAGTGCCAGACCCTCAGATGGAGCTACACCAATTTACACCAGCTGAGGAGGTAAATTCCAAATGCCTTCCCTCCCCCAATAAGTTCTCCTCAATGCTCAGGCCAATATTACCACATTCTTTGCATGACACTTCCTGTTTGCATCCTTCTGCATTACCTTTAGATAGTCATCTGCTTTTTCTTTTCACATTGTTTGAAATGATCTTCACTGTGTTTGCCAAGCCTGGCCTGGAACAGTGCCAGCCCATTTAAAAAGCTTTATATAAATATTACTTATTGTACTTTCCTTTCTGAGACGAAGGCTGATTCTTGCTGAAAAACCTAATGGCTCCATACCTAAGGCTGCATTTAGATGTGTATTAAAGCAGGGCTGAAAATCCCTCTATTTCATAGGTTAGTATTTGTATTTAGTTTTAAATGTAATACTGTAATTCTTCATGTCATCAAGAGTGAACAGAATTGTCCATAATAGTTTTAGACTAATATTTGCTAACTTAGCTGACTCTACAACACTGGAGTGGAAATTTTATAAGAATTTTCTTATGCTGCTAGTACTTCTGGGTGAAGTTTTAAAAGTGCCTAAGGGCCTGTCTACACTTAGAAGTTTTGCCACTTTCACTATACTACTATAGTAAGTATAAATGGCTTTTTCCATTTATGAATATCTGATTACAGTCTCAGAACAGGTTAGAAGTATACTAAGTAGTTAAATCTGGAAGCCAACCCCCCCAAATCCTTAAATATACACTGAACTTAAATTTCCCAGGGAACTACAATGGGAATTAAAGAACAGAGAGACATTATTTCTTCTTCTCTCTCTTTCAAGTGGTAGGTCAGTTTCCACACACCTTTTCTACCCCCTACACACTCTCTCAAGACCATATGACCCCCTTTAGTTTGTAAAGTCACACTAGGATGTAATCATGGTCCAAAAAATGCTTTTTTAATAGCAGAGTGCAAAATATACTGTAGTGTTTTCTACTTGGGGATCTGACATTTTGTTGTTGGGTTGTCTTTAAAAAGAGATCCTATATTTATAGCAAATAAAAACATGATCGAAACAAAGGTACTAGGCCCCCAAAACACTACCATAATCAAACAACATTCCCACTCCTGGGGTACGTCTATACTTACCTCCGGGTCCGGCGGTAAGCAATCGATCTTCTGGGATCGATTTATCGCGTCTTGTCTAGACGCGATAAATCGATCCCGGGAGTGCTCGCCGTCGACGCCGGTACTCCTGCTCCGCAAGAGGAATATGTGGAGTCGACGGGGGAGCCTGCCTGCCGCGTGTGGACCCGCGGTAAATTCAAATTAAGATAGTTCGACTTCAGCTACGTGAATAACGTAGCTGAAGTTGCGTATCTCAGTTCGAAGTGGGGGGTTAGTGTGGACCAGCCCCTGATTGCTACATTCTCATATGCAGAGTTGGAAAGGAGCACTTTATTACTTTCTTCTGCAGTTCTAAATTACTCACTCACTCCTTCCTTCCTTTTGTTTTGGAAGAATACTTTCGAATGGACATATATGGTGCAACAGGTTTGGCATTATATTTTTGGAAAGTCACACCCATTTTTGTAACAGAATG
>NW_020699879.1:0-2700 GCF_002925995.2 Terrapene triunguis | reverse complement strand
AATGAGCGACAGGGGGAGTGGGGATGGAGTGAGCAGGGGCAGGGCCTCGGAGAAGGGGCGGGGCAGGACCTCGGAGAAGGGGCTGGGCAGGGGACAAGGCAAGGGTGTTTGGTTTTGTGCGAGTAGAAAGTTGGCAACCCTAAGGAAGGTGCCTCCTTGCACGTATGAAAGCAGGAGCTGTTGGTGCTGCCCACATTATAACTTTTAGCTGAATAGTTAGGGCACTCACCTGGGATATGGGAGACCTAGGCTCAATCCTCCACTCTTCCAGAGGGGGAGAAATGATTTGAACAGGGGGACACCCACCTGAGGAAAGTGCTCCAATCACTCAGTTATGGGATATTTTGATGTGGGGCTTTGAAAATCATCTGGTGTCCAACCCCTTTCTACAGCAGCAGTGCCTAATGTAGTCTAAACTAACTCTGGATTTAGGCACCTAAATTCTTTTTTAAACTTTGTAATTTGAGTATGAAATCTGTGTTACTGTAATTTTAGCTTATATAAAACACTACTAAGTAGGGTAGTGTTCTTACTGTGTATGAACAAATCCAACCCCACCTCTGAGGGGAAAGCCCCGATGAAGTGGAACTGATGCAATTCTGATGTGAAAGATAGGACAGGCAATGGCTGAGAAGCAGCTGTGGGGAGGAGTCCTGGATGAGGATGCAGGATTCTCACAGCCCATATCCCATCCCTTCCTGCCACCTCTGTGAAAGGTGGCTATGAAAGGTTGCACACAGGGGTGGGGTTCTGCTCTGCACCCCACTGTGCTTGTGCAGCAGCACAAAAGGGGTAGAGGATGTGACAACTTCCCCTCCCCCACAGCTCCTTTCCCCCTACTTAAACATTGGGTGGAAGGAGCCTCTGGAGAATGGCTCTGTAGTTGTTACATGGGGCAGTAAGATTCTGCTTTCCCTTGCTCTTGCATGCCCATCTGCCCAGAACCTGACCTGGATACTTGAGATCTGGATATTAGCCATGTAGTACTGCTTCATAATTCAGAACAAAACTTGTAGTGTGTGTTCCTTACTAGGCTAAAAATACAGGAGAGAAACAGAACAAAGTTAATGGGGGGTGGGGGAAGAAGAGGAAAGGGACTTTAAAATGTAAGTGCCAGACCCTCAGATGGAGCTACACCAATTTACACCAGCTGAGGAGGTAAATTCCAAATGCCTTCCCTCCCCCAATAAGTTCTCCTCAATGCTCAGGCCAATATTACCACATTCTTTGCATGACACTTCCTGTTTGCATCCTTCTGCATTACCTTTAGATAGTCATCTGCTTTTTCTTTTCACATTGTTTGAAATTATCTTCACTGTGTTTGCCAAGCCTGGCCTGGAACAGTGCCAGCCCATTTAAAAAGCTTTATATAAATATTACTTATTGTACTTTCCTTTCTGAGACGAAGGCTGATTCTTGCTGAAAAACCTAATGGCTCCATACCTAAGGCTGCATTTAGATGTGTATTAAAGCAGGGCTGAAAATCCCTCTATTTCATAGGTTAGTATTTGTATTTAGTTTTAAATGTAATACTGTAAATCTTCATGTCATCAAGAGTGAACAGAATTGTCCATAATAGTTTTAGACTAATATTTGCTAACTTAGCTGACTCTACAACACAGGAGTGGAAATTTTATAAGAATTTTCTTATGCTGCTAGTACTTCTGGGTGAAGTTTTAAAAGTGCCTAAGGGCCTGTCTACACTTAGAAGTTTTGCCACTTTCACTATACTACTATAGTAAGTATAAATGGCTTTTTCCATTTATGAATATCTGATTACAGTCTCAGAACAGGTTAGAAGTATACTATGTAGTTAAATCTGGAAGCCAACCCCCCCAAATCCTTAAATATACACTGAACTTAAATTTCCCAGGGAACTACAATGGGAATTAAAGAACAGAGAGACATTATTTCTTCTTCTCTCTCTTTCAAGTGGTAGGTCAGTTTCCACACACCTTTTCTACCCCCTACACACTCTCTCAAGACCATATGACCCCCTTTTGTTTGTAAAGTCACACTAGGATGTAATCGTGGTCCAAAAAAATGCTTTTTTAATAGCAGAGTGCAAAATATACTGTAGTGTTTTCTACTTGGGGATCTGACATTTTGTTTTTGGGTTGTCTTTAAAAAGAGAGCCTATATTTATAGCAAATAAAAACATGATCGAAACAAAGGTATTAGGCCCCCAAAACACTACCATAATCAAACAACATTCCCACTCCTGGGGTACGTCTATACTTACCGCCGGACCCGGAGGTAAGCAATCGATCTTCTGGGATCGATTTATCGCGTCTTGTCTAGACGCGATAAATCGATCCCGGAAGTGCTCGCCGTCGATGCCGGTACTCCTGCTCCGCAAGAGGAGTATGTGGAGTCGACGGGGGAGCCTGCCTGCCGCGTGTGGACCCGCGGTAAATTCGAACTAAGATAGTTCGACTTCAGCTACGTGAATAACGTAGCTGAAGTTGCGTATCTTAGTTCGAAGTGGGGGATTAGTGTGGACCAGCCCCTGATTGCTACATTCTTATATGCAGAGTTGGAAAGGAGCACTTTATTACTTTCTTCTGCAGTTCTAAATTACTCACTCACTCACTCCTTCCTTCCTTTTGTTTTGGAAGAATACTTTCGAAGGGACATATATGGTGCAACAGGGTTGGCATTATATTTTTGGAAAGTCACACCCATTTTTGTAACAGAATG
>NW_020699878.1:0-4096 GCF_002925995.2 Terrapene triunguis | reverse complement strand
CCAAGTGACGATGTCGCTTCCATATGAACAGGTGTTCTCTGAGAAGCAATAGCCATGTCCGGCTTCTTGTTGATTACTCCTAGCATGTCCAAAAGCTTTCTCCCAAAATCATGCATGCTATACCTTTCCATAGGTTTACCATGAGTACCAAATTTTTTATCCTAAAATTTACCATTAGCAACTAACTTTGCATTATGAGATTTAACAATAGCACCAAATCTTTGATCAGAGGTAGGCATTTCCAAGTATTGTTATTGTGACAGTGCCACCCATAAGGCTTTATGGAAATATGATTATGTATGTATATATATATTTAACAAAACTAGGGTGTGTTTTATGCTACATATGCCATTTAACATATCTCTGTAAAGGTCATAATCTACTGAATCTATTAATCCTATTTGTATGTATGTATCATTTTTGTATTGAATATTGGCTGCATTCTGGTTTGATTCTAAGTAGGCTGTAGTGAAGCAGTTGGTCAGCTTCCTGAGAAAAGACTATTCTCAGTAAGTGCCCCATCAAGAAACACTTAAGCCAACAATGAACTTGGACTTTCCCAGGAATGTGGCTTGGCTGGTAAGGAACTCAGTCATGCATGGTCATGTGACTTGCCCAGGTGACTCCAAAACTCCATTTTGTAGCTGGACTTTGCATAGGAAAGAGGAGGGGTTCTACACCCACAAGAGAAAATCTATTTAAGCCAAGGGGACACCCCCTCCATTTTGTCTTCAGCTGGCTAAAGAGAGAGCCTCTCCACCTCCAAAGATACCTGAAAGAAACTGGACCAAAGGACAGTGACTTAAAGGGGTGTGAGTGATTGCTGGATCCAGACTAACAGGAGATTAGCCTGTAAAAGGGAGTATTCTGGAACTGGTGAGGATCTTATCTGTATTCAGTTGGATTAGAGATAGGTTTGCTTGTTTTATTTTATTTTGCTTGGTAACTTACTTTGTTTTGTCTGTTTCTAATTGAAACCAATTAAATCCTACTTTCTGTATTTAATAAAATTACTTTTTACTTATTAATTAACCCAGAGTATGTGTTAATACCTGGTCATAAACAGAGAGTTAAGGGGTAATGCCTCTTTTACCTGTAAAGGGTTAAAAAGTTCACCTAGCTTAGCTAACACCTGACCAGAGGAACCAATGGGGGGATAAGATGTTTCAAAAGGAAGGAGGGAAGCTTCCTTTGTTTAGTATCAGAGGGGTAGCCGTGTTAGTCTGAATCTGTAAAAAGCAACAGAGGGTCCTGTGGCACCTTTAAGACTAACAGAAGTGACGATGGCAGGAAAGCAGGGTGAGAAGTAGTCTTGGCACACCGGGTGGCAGCTCCCAAGGGAGGTTCTGTGATCCAACCCATCACAGTTATTATACCACGGCTTGTGTTAGAAAAGTTTGGTTTGCATCTGAAGAAGTGAGGTTCTTACCCACGAAAACTTATGCTCCCAATACTTCTGTTAGTCTTAAAGTTGCCACAGGACCCTCTGTTGCTTTTTCCTTTGTTTAGTTTCAGTTTAAGTTTTGACCGGAGTGGGAAAGCTCCAGAATTTAGCCTCTTATCTAGTAGTGAGTATTAGTGAAGGAAATAAATAGGTTTATGTTTATTTCTTTGTAACTTGTCTTGGGCATTACGGAATAATGAAATTCGGTATTTTTTGTGTAACTAAGTTTTAGCCCAGGGGAACATCCTCTGTGTTTTGTATCTGTTGTCTGTGAGATCAGCTTGTATGCTATCTCCCAGAGGGTTTCTTTTACCTTTCTTTTCTTTAATTAAAAGCCTTATTTTTAAGAACCTGATTGATTTTTCCTTGTTTTTAGATCCAAGGGAGTTGGATCTGGACTCACCAGGGATTGGTGGGGGAAAGGAGGGGGGATGGTAAAATTCTCCTTGTGTTAAGATCCAAGGGTTTGGATTGGTGTTCACCAGAAAATTGGTGAAGAAGTCTCTCAAAGCTACCCAGGGAAAGGAATTAGAACATGGGAGTGGTGGCAGCAAAACCAGATCTAACCTGTAATTCAGTTTAGGGGTTCACATGCAGGTTCCCAATAGCTGTACTCTAAAGTCCAGAGTGGGGGTGAAACCTATGACACCTGGGTTGGCAAAGAGCTGTGCATATCTCTCTATCAGTGTTATAGAGGGCGAACAATTTATGAGTTTACCCCGTATAAGCCTTATACAGGGTAAAATGGATTAATTTGGGTTTAGACCCCATTGGGAGTTGGGCATCTCAGTGTTGAAGACAAGAACACTTGTGTTAGCTGCTTTCAGTCAAGCCTACAGCTGTTAAGGGACGTGATTCAGACCTGGGTCTGGGTTTGCAGTGGGATAGCAAGTCTGGCTCAAACCAGGCAGGGCACTGAAGTCCCAGGCTGCCAGGGCAGGAAAGCAGGGTGAGAAGTAGTCTTGGCACACCAGGTGGCAGCTCCCGAGGGGGGTTCTGTGATCCAACCCATCACAGTTATTATACCACGGCTTGTGTTAGAAAAGTTTGGTTTGTTCAATTCCAGTTGTGCCTTTCAAATCCTTCCTAAACCTTAACATGTATTTAACTACTGGTTTTCCTTTCCTTTCCCCCCAGTAGGGATCTCAGTCTAAGGCCTGGTCTACACTAGTCGGTTATTTCAGAATTAGCTGAGTTAATTCGAAAAAAAAAAAAGATTCCGTCCACACGACCAAACCGTTTTTTCCATTTCAAGGGCTCTTTAATCTGATTTCTGTACTCCACCTTGGCAAGTGGAGTAGCGCTTAAATCGAGATCGCAATCCCGGGTTAAAGGTATTGTGGACTCAATTCGACCTTATTGGCCTTCGGGAGCTATCCCAGAATGCTCCCTTGTGACCGCTCTGGACAACACTCTCAACTCGGATGCACTAGCCAGGTGGGCAGGAAAAGCCCCAGGAACTTTTGAATTTCATTTCCTGTTTGGTCACCATCAGCACAGGTGACCATCAGCACAGTCCACCATCACAGGCGACCATGCAGAGTCCACCATCACAAGAGATCACACAGTCCCAGATTCACAGACAATCTCCAGCATGGTCCGAATGGGAGGTACTAGATTTCATCACATGCTGGGGAGACGAGTCTGTTATGGCTGAACTACATTCCAAAAAAAGGAAGGGCATATACGTACACTAAAGTCTCCAGAGCCATGACGGAAAGAGTCTATTCCAGGGACACAGACCAGTGTCATACAAAAGTCACGGAGCTCAGGCAAGTGTACCAAAAAGCCAGGGAGGCGAGTGGGCGCTCTGGGTCACAGTCCTGTACATTCCGCTTCTACCATGAGCTGCATGCAATTATGGGTGGTGATACCACCACTACCCCTCCACTGTCCATGGGCTACTGCAAGGGGGAAGTTGCACAAAGGGAGGAGGAAGAAAGACCTCTCTGGCTTCAAGATTAGGCTAGATAAGTTTATGGAGGGAATGTTTTGATGGGATAACGTGATTTTAGTCAATTAGGCAATAACGGCCATCGCTGGTAAAATGTGGGTCCAGCTGGAGAATCTTGCCTGTATGCTCGGAGTTCTACTGATCGCCATATTTGGGGTCGGGAAGGAATTTTCCTCCAGGGTAGATTGGCAGAGGCCCTGGAGGTTTTTTGTCTTCCTCCGCAGCATAGGGCAGGGGTCGCAAGCTGGAGGATTCTCTGCGACTTGAAGTCTTTAAATCACGATCTGGAGACTTCAACAGCTGAGATAAGGGAAATTGGGTGGGTCAGCTTTTGTGGCCTGCATCATGCGGGAGGTCAGACTAGATGACCATAATGGTCCCTTCTGACCTTAAAGTCTATGAATCTATGAATCTATAAGAATCATTGGAGGATGAAGAGGAGGAGGAGGAGGGAGGAGGACAGTGCACAGGCGGCAAGTGGGGAATCCATTTTCCCTCCTAGCCAGGAACTATTCTTAACACTGGAGCCAATAGCCTCCCCCCACTCCCAAGGCGGGCTCCCGGACCATGCCCCTGGAGAAGGAACTTCTGGTGAGTGAGAGCCTGACCGGAGCCACACGGTGGGGGGGGGGCGGTGGGGCGGGAGGGAAACCCAGCCACGCTGCGCTGTTTGCGTTAAGTTTAAAGGGCTCATCCCT
>NW_020699877.1:0-1661 GCF_002925995.2 Terrapene triunguis | reverse complement strand
GGGGATTCTTAAATAATCAATATTATTAATACATAATCCAGAGATTGAGCAACAAGATGTATCTGCCCCCTGCTGTAACCAACTTGTCCCCACTCCCCTCCCAGAGCTGAGATAGAACCCAGGAGTCCTGATGGGGTCACTATCTCCACAAAGTAATGAACAAAGTAAGAATATACATTAACATTTTAAACCAAACCAGTGTCCCTTACGTGATTTGCCACAGGATGTAAGAACAAGTAAGTATTAGAGCTGAGTGAGTGTAATATTTATTTAATTATATTTCTTTGATACAGGAATTAGACACTTTGCTCCTGTCACCTGACTGCTAAGTTATCTGCCAAAAAACTAGAGTTTTCAAAGGATTAAGTAGCCCCTTGAATCACGGTTAATGTTGCCACCCCCACCAAAATCTGAAATGGCTCCCTTGTAGCTGGGGTGGGGTAGGGAGGTGGAAATGATCCAGCGAGTGACAGAGGGAGGGGGAGGGGAATAAAGGACCAAGTGACAAGTGTGCAGCCTTGGGGCGAAGAGGAAGAGCAGAGGTAGAGCCTTGAGAGAAGAGGTGGGGCAAGGGGTGTGTTTTCAGGGGGTCCAGTTACCAGCAATTAGAAAAGAGGCAACCCAGTGAATGTACATGGACTGATTCCCCAGTCTGTCATGCTGACACAGCACAGTAATATCACGACAAGGTTTAATGTCTCTCTGACTATTCAATAAGTGGGTCAGGAAGAGGGCCCAGCATCATGTCCCTTGTGAGCTCTGCACAGAGCTCAATCTGAGAACCAGAGCATCAGGAGAAAGGTTGAGGTTCCTTTATGAGTAAAGAGCTGGAGCAGCCTGTCCCGGATCGGTTTGGTGCTCACACCATAGATGATGGGGTTTAGCATAGGGGGCACCAGAAGATACACATTGGCAATAAGAATGTGGAAATGCAGGGGCACATTGTGGCCAAATCGGTGCGTGAGGAAGGAGAAGAGACCTGGGATGTAAAAGGCTAAGATGACACAGAGGTGGGAGCTGCAGGTCCCAAAAGTCTTGAGCCGGGCGTCCTTTGTGGGGAGGCTGAAGATGGCTCTGAGGATCTGGGTGTAGGACAGAGCAATAAAAATCATATCCAGACCCCTCACCAAGAATGCCACAAAGAGGCCGTAGTAACTACTGACGCGGATGTCGGCGCAGGCCAGCTTCACCACGGCTATGTGCTCACAGTACGAGTGGGGGATGATGTTGGTTCTACAATATGGCCACCGTGTTCCCAGGAAGGGATAGGGCAGTATGAGCATGATTCCACGCAGCACCACAGCCAGACCGATCTTGGCAAGCATGGGGTTTGTCAGGATGGTGGAATGTCTCAGGGGATCACATATAGCCACGTAGCGATCAAAAGCCATGGCCACGAAGATCCCAGACTCCATCACTGCAAAGCAGTGAATGAAGTACATCTGGATGAAGCAGGCACTGAAATCAATCTCCCTTGAATTGAACCAGAAGATGGTCAGTGTTTTGGGCAGAATGGACGTGGATAGGACCAGATCCGTGCCTGCCAGCATGCAGAGGAAATAGTACATGGGCACATGGAGGCTCGGCTCCATCTTCACAATGAACAGAATGGTAATGTTCCCCAAGATGGCTATGGCATACATGGTGCAGAAGGGGATGGA
>NW_020699876.1:0-1655 GCF_002925995.2 Terrapene triunguis | reverse complement strand
GGGGATTCTTAAATAATCAATATTATTAATACATAATCCAGAGATTGGGCAACAAGATGTATCTGCCCCCTGCTGTAACCAACTTGTCCCCACTTCCCTCCCACAGCTGAGATAGAACCCAGGAGTCCTGCTGGGGTCACTATCTCCACAAAGTAATGAACAAAGTAAGAATATACATTAACATTTTAAACCAAACCAGTGTCCCTTACGTGATTTGCCACAGGATGTCAGAACAAGTAAGTATTAGAGCTGAGTGAGTGTAATATTTATTTCATTATATTTCTTTGATACAGGAATTAGACACTTTGCTCCTGTCACCTGACTGCTAAGTTATCTGCCAAAAAACTAGAGTTTTCAAAGGACTAAGTAGCCCCTTGAATCACGGTTAATGTTGCCACCCCCACCAAAATCTGAAATGGCTCCCTTGTAGCTGGGGTGGGGTAGGGAGGTGGAAATGATCCAGCGAGTGACAGAGGGAGGGGGAGGGGAATAAAGGACCAAGTGACAAGTGTGCAGCCTTGGGGCGAAGAGGAAGAGCAGGGGCAGAGCCTTGGGAGAAGAGGTGGGGCAAGGGGTGTGTTTTCAGGGGGTCCACTTACCAGCAATTAGAAAAGAGGCAACCCAGTGAATGTACATGGACTGATTCCCCAGTCTGTCATGCTGACACAGCACAGTAATATCACAACAAGGTTTAATGTCTCTCTGACTATTCAACAAGTGGGTCAGGAAGAGGGCCCAGCATCATGTCCCTTGTGAGCTCTGCACAGAGCTCAATCTGAGAACCAGAGCATCAGGAGAAAGGTTGAGGTTCCTTAATGAGTAAAGAGCCGGAGCAGCCTGTCCCGGATCGGTTTGGTGCTCACACCGTAGATGATAGGGTTTAGCATAGGGGGCACCAGAAGATACACATTGGCAATGAGAATGTGGTAATGCAGGGGCACATTGTGGCCAAATCGGTGCGTGAGGAAGGAGAAGAGACCTGGGATGTAAAAGGCTAAGATGACACAGAGGTGGGAGCCGCAGGTCCCAAAAGTCTTGAGCCGGGCGTCCTTTGTGGGGAGGCTGAAGATGGCCCTGAGGATCTGGGTGTAGGACAGAGCAATAAAAATCATATCCAGACCCCTCACCAAGAATGCCACAGAGAGGCCGTAGTAACTACTGAGGCTGATGTCAGCACAGGCCAGCTTCACCACGGCTATGTGCTCACAGTACGAGTGGGGGATGATGTTGGTTCTACAATATGGCCACCGTGTTCCCAGGAAGGGATAGGGCAGTATGAGCATGATTCCACGCAGCACCACAGCCAGACCGATCTTGGCCACCACGGGGTTTGTCAGGATGGTGGAATGTCTCAGGGGATCACATATGGCCACGTAGCGATCAAAAGCCATGGCCACGAAGATCCCAGACTCTATCACTGCAAAGCAGTGAATGAAGTACATCTGGATGAAGCAGGCACTGAAATCAATCTCCCTGGAATTGAACCAGAAGATGGTCAGTGTTTTGGGCAGAATGGACGTGGATAGGACCAGATCCGTGCCTGCCAGCATGCAGAGGAAATAGTACATGGGCACATGGAGGCTCGGCTCCATCTTCACAATGAACAGAATGGTGATGTTCCCCAAGATGGCTATGGCATACATGGTGCAGAAGGG
>NW_020699875.1:0-1688 GCF_002925995.2 Terrapene triunguis | reverse complement strand
GGCCTTTAAGAGCAGAGTGCATGTTCCAGGACAGTAGATTAGGGTCAGACATGAGCGTCGCTTTAAGCTGGTTAAAGGCCTTCTGACACTCTTCAATCCACTGAACTGCATTTGGTGGTTTCTTTTTTGTCAGGTCTGTCAGTGGGGCAGCGATTTGGCTGTAGTGCGGTACAAATCGCCTGTAATATCCGGCCAAGCCTAAGAAGGATTGGACCTGTTTCTTTGACTTTGGGACAGGCCACTTTTGGATAGCATCCACTTTGGCCTGTAGGGGGTTGATAGTTCCTTGACGCACCCATAAGTCACTCTGTTTAGGCCTATTTGACACTTTTCAGCCTTAACAGTGAGTCCTGCCTCCCTTATGTGCTCGGAGACTTTCCCGAGATGTTCCAGGTGTTCTGCCAATGAATTAGAAAATATGGCTGTAGAGGGGCGGTCAGAAGGGGTTAAAATCCAGCCCTTGGAGAGGGCTGGGGCTGAAAATAAAGGCTAGGCTACTGGGAAAGCAGCCACAGCTGGGGCCATACCCCAATCAGGCTACAGCTAGCCCTGTAAAAGGGCTGTGAACCAGCAGCTGAGTCAGTCTCTCTCTAGCTCTTGAGAGAGAAGGACCAGGCTGCCTGGGAGAGAAGGGTACTCGAGACAAAGAGAGCAGTGCTGAGGAAAGGGAGGGGGAGCTGGGGAGCTCCAGCCTGGGAAATCCCCAGGCTGTGGGCCTGGTTAAAGGCCAAAACAGGTACTGGGGTTGCAAAGGTGCAGCCCGGGGTTAGGCAAAGGCAGTAGGTCCAAACACCCCTTGCCAGTGATGAGTGGTTTACAGACTCCAGTCTGCCCCAGTAAGCGGGGGCTAGGTGCTGACTGGCAGTAGCCACTGAGGCAAGATGTTACTGCTGGGGGCAGAACCCTGAGCTAAAGGGGCACCGGGGTCTGGGAAGGACACGGGGGCCAGAGGCAGGCAAGACTCCAGCCAGGATAACTCCCAGAATAATTCCCAGAATAATCAGCAGGAGGCGCCGCACTGGTAAGTCTCAACTTTGCTACATTGGCCACATCATCAAGGTAGACGACTGCAGATTCTCCCAATTCCACTAGGAGACCATCTACCAGTTTCTGAAAGGTGGCGGGTGCATTTTGCAGCCCAAAAAGGAGTCCATTAAATTCATACATCCCTACATGGGTGATGAAGGCGGACCTTCCCTTGGTGGATTCATCTAGCAGTGCTTGCCAGTACCCCTTGGTTAAGTCTAAGGTGGAGATGAACTGGGCACGTCCCAATTTCTCCAATAGCTCATTTGTGCGTGTCATTGGATAGTTGTCTGGGAGAGTCAAAGCATTTAGCTTATGGTAGTCTATGCAAAAGTATAGTTCCCCATTCAGTTTGGGAACTAGAACCACTGGAGATGCTCATGCACTGTTAGAGGGGCGGATTACACCCATCTGTAGCATGTCCTGGATCTCCCATTTTATAGCAGTTTTGGCTTGAGGAGCCACCCGGTAAGGTTGGTCTCTAATTGGGTGAGCATTACCTGTGTCAATGGTGTGGTATGCCCGTTCGGTCCATCCTGGGGTGGCTGAGAACATCGGCATGAAGCTAAAGCACAGCTCCTTGATCTGCTGTCACTGCATACATCCAAGGGTCATGGAGAGGTTCACCTCTTGCATGCCACCGTCACTTTTTCCTTTGTAGT
>NW_020699874.1:0-6603 GCF_002925995.2 Terrapene triunguis | reverse complement strand
ACTTGCTGTACCCAAACAAAAAGTGAGAACTCAGTTTTTCTCCGACACTTTGGGGGCTCGTCCGGGATGGCAACGCCCACAGAGGCACCGGCAGTTGCTACGGATCGTTCCCCTTTGAACCCCATGGCGCCACAATAGAGGTAGGAGACCTTTTGAAATCTCTATTGGGGTGTCGGAGGAGGACTGTCCGTGGGGCCGTCTGTCCCTGTTGGGCTCACGCCATCCGAACTTATTGACTGTGCAGCAAGGTCAGATGCTGAGCGGCTTAGGGGAATTGTTGCCGCCCCCTGTATGCATATGCGAGGTGCATAGGATTGCACCTGTGTTGAGGGGTTGTTACTGCCTCAGCAGGAGGGGTTTTTACCGCCTCATAGTCCGGACAGAGGGGTTGTGTACCGCCTCAAGAGGGGTTTTTACCGCCTCAAGTGATGCATCGAGGTACTTGGGAATAGTACCTGAGGTACTTGGGATAGTACCTGGAGCAAGATCTTGCTGTGTCTGTGTGTCTGTCTGTGGTGCTGTGTCTGTGTGTGCACCAGTGTGAATTGAGTGTTACCGGAAGACGCCCAGAGTACTCTGCGAAGTCTTTTGGCTCGTGACCAGAACTACTCTAACGCAAGCCCGGTAACTAGAGGATCTTTTAGGAGATCCGACCCACGGTACGCTAACTCGGCCTGGCATCGTCCGGCGAGGAGGCTGCCTGGGTCTAGGAGTGTGTGAACCCATCTTCCCTCCCCTTTTTCCACTCCGTGTGAGCCACTGACAGTCTGACCATCTCACTGGATGCAACAGAGTATGTGGCGCCGTCTCTCTGAGATTAGCCGACGCTCTTTGCTGAAGGGAGGTGTAGGAGGTCATGGTTACCCTCGTTAGTCTCTCCTGTGTGAATACCCTGTAGGGAGAGATCCTTAGTTTATGTGCCGCTAGCGCGGACAGGGCATCCTCCTCCCTGTGTGTGTGATTGGAAAATGGGTGGGGGACAGTCTAAGGATTCCCTTTCACCCCCTAAGGGTACCCCAGTTTATTTCATGTACGTACATTATGGTCCTAAAACCTGCAGGTATTTAGAGAATTGGAATCATTACACGCGTGAAAAATCCATCTAAACAATGCCCACTAGAAGGTACCTTCAATCTAGATAAGATCATACATCTCAGAGGAGCTTTTAATCACCAAAAAGCCTCTGACACACAATGGGAGCAATTTGTCTATTGAGGAAAGGAGCGGGTTAATTTGAAATTCAGCTTGGTCCAGAGATAAAGAGAAAGTTAATCTGCGTTCAAGGTCAAGAATCAATGCAGACCAGGCTAAGTACAAAGAAAAACTGCTTTCGGCCCCAGCTGGCTGTGAAAAAATATAGACATAGTCAAACCAAAGGCAATACAAGTTACAGTGCTGAGATTACATTTGCAAAGCTTAACTGTCCAGTGAGATCCAACAGTCTGCCTTTGCGACCCTGGAGCCGGCGTGGTTTGGGGACGCTGAAGAAGCCATAGGCAGATGGCCTGGATTGGAATCACTGAAAGAGACGCCCCAGGAGACTCCAGGGCATAAAAGAACTGCCCTCCCAAGAGAGGAAGCAAGTTGGAGATTGCACAGCACTTTCTCTCAACGTTATACACAGACGTGGCCAGTCTGGACGTACGTGTGTGAGTATGAAAGTGTGCCCACTCTCAGCCGCAGTAAGTCTGAGAACCGGAGAGGGATTTAGCATTCCTCTCTCCACCCCGGTTGACCGGGAAGGGTGTCAGGTGGATCTACCCCAGTCGTAGCAGGACTGGGCAATAGAGAAGTTGGAGAAAAGGGAAGAGTTGTGTACTTGATAACTAGAATTGAACAATTAAGAGCATAGATCATGAACCAAGCAGCAACTCAAACCTATGCCCAGGGCAAGTTGCAAGCCTTGAGACAGGACTTCCAGGCAGAAAAGGAAGCACTGGCTAAGCAAGTACCGGTCCTTCAGAGACTTGTCAGAATTTAACCATTTGTGTTTGCATATGGTGTAAGAGCAGTGTGTTTGCCACAAGAGAAAATTGAATAGTTAAACGCCAATGGGCCATGCGTTTTGCCCAAGTGGCAAGCCTCACGAGGGAGGACTCGAGTAGCCTTGTGAGTAAGAATGTTTAAGAGAAGAGACCAGGAAGGGTGGGGGCCAGTTGAGAAGCCCACCCTCCTATCTGAATTGGTAGTGAAAAAGCCGGTGCCCATGGAAGGGACGGTTCAGCGAGTGAACAGGATCGGGCCCAAGCGGGCAGGCAACAGATAGAGAGATTGGAATACAGGTTGGAAATTTTGAGGGCATAGTGGAAGGAAAGGAGTAAGTAATTATAAGCATGGGGATTTCAAATCCCCAGGACAATAATTGGAATGGTAAAATCTGAGTTGATTGGGTGTCGTTTTGGGAGACAAGCAAGTGATTTAAGAAAAGAGAGTGAGAAGTTAACTCTGTAGTTGCTAGAGGGAATCAAGCAGTGAAACTTGGTAGGAATGTCTGTAAGTAATTCAGGCAAGAGGTTATTTAAGTGAAATTATTCGACTATGAATACGTTAGTCTAATTTGCTGAAGAACACTCCTGCTGTGTACAATCTGTGTTTTATAAGTTTGAGATGAATTGGTATTGTTTTAAAGTTGCAAAACTGAGAATACTTTTGCCAGACACAGGAAACTAGTGTTGTTTAATATGGTGTTTAGCATTTAATCCTTAAGGTGACTTAATGCTTTACAAGATTTAAAATGTTTCAACTAAAGACCAAAGGTTGTGGCTGCAGCAGGGTAGTCGAAGCCAGGAGAATAAAAGATTTGAATTGGTTTTTGGGTAACAAAATAGCAGATAAAAGATCTGGTAAAAAGAGAGAGAAGGACAGTGCCCCGGCTCTGTGTGGTCGAGCTGTCACTTTACTAGGGGTGCATAGAGATTTTGTAAGCACAAAAGAAACAGTTACACCTTGTGTAGAAATTGATGTGGCTAGTGTTGTGGAAATTGAATTGTGGAGAGGATGTGCATTTTCCCCAGAACATGTGCAGTGTATATTGTAGCAGAGGTAAAAGAAATGCAAACCTACCAATATAGGTTGTGTTGTCTTGTTCAGATCACTGTGTGTTTGAAAGCAGGAGTTAGAAGTAAAAGGCAATCAAAAGTTTGGGAAAGTTAATTGTGTCCTTTTAAAGTAAGAATCTTTAAGCTGTGGATAGCTTTGGATCTGGAAGCAAGCCAGAAAGCATCTGTATTAATGCAATTTTCTAACTAATAAGGTAGAAGCCACTGAAACCTGGGCTGCCTATGAAACAAATACAAGGAAATATGGGGTAATTCCTCTGTTTTGCCTGAAATCAACAAGAGTATGTGTATATAAAGGAAATATTTTAAGCAATGACTGACTGCCCAGAAGGGGTAGACCTCTGTTCTTTTGTCTTTCAGATCATCAGAGAAAATGGATGCCAGCTGAACAGCATTCAATGTACCATGCATTTACTGGTACAATAGGAATTATTTTTGTGTTCTTTGTCCTGTCTTGTGGTGTTTGTCTTGTGGCCAGAATTGTTGGGTTTAATATTTTCATAAGACAGTCTAGTTCAAAATTAAATAGAAGGGTTAAATCAAAAAGCAGATACTTGTTTTATTCAACTTGGAATACAAAGTGTTTGGATAAATCAGGAAAATGTGATATACTAAAGTCTAATACATTTGCTTAAGTAAGAAAAAGAAACTTCATTGGCCAGATTTTTTAATTGAAAAATTGTTGTTAAAATTTGCATACTAACAGTCTTTGGAAACAAGGACATGGAAGGTTAACCCACTCCCCATATTGCCCATGGGATCCTTCTGGCTACCTCAGATTTCTAGCCAGAGGGCTGGGGAGGGGGGAAAGCGATTGGACACCTGAGGTTGTACCAAATGGACTCCTCAAAAGTGGGTGTGCTTGTCCCGGTTTGTTGCTCCAAAGCTCTGTAATAAAGTTATTTTTACTGGAAGAGTGTACATGGCATACATTGAATAATAAGACTAGTGTACTGTAATGTGTATGTGTTCATTGTTGGGAAAAAGTGTATAAGTGAAGAGTGAAAGTTTCCTTTGTAGGTTAAAAGAAGCCGAGAAAGGGAGAAGAGGAAAAAGCACGGAATGAGTTAATTGAGGAAAAAATAGCTAGCAAGCTCAGTTCAAAGATAAGACCTGGCTGACAGCCACAAAAAGGGGGGCCTGAATGTGCCCAAGCAACTGAGATCTGCAAAACACGGCCAGGCACTAATGAAATGTGTTAGGTTTCTTTTCTCACAGATAAAAGAAGTGCTCCCCAAAGACCCTAGCAGCCCTGCCATTCATTGAAACAAGGAGACTGAGTCTACATAAAAGTCCATCAACGAAAGACTGCTTTTGGCTCCACACTGGAAAGGCCTTTTCCAAGTCCTGTTAACCACCAACATTGCTGTGAAGTGCCAAGGACTGCCCACCTGGACCCATGCTTCTCACTGCAAAAAGACCCCTCCACCTCGGGAGGACTTTCCAGCTGCTGATCAGCCTATTTCTCCTGCTAGCTCTGCTGTGCCTCCTGGACAGCAGGGAAGGAGGACAAGGTGAAGTGCTAGTAACCTCTCCCTTGTCCACTGACAGACCTACTGTGCCTTTGGATTTTCCTAGAAGAAGCAAAACCATTACAGGGTGATGTGCTAGTAACCTCTCCCCTGTATGATGCTAAACCACACTGTTTCAGGAAAAGAGAAGAAGGAACACTTGCTTCATTGAAACCACAAAGTCCAGGGATTCCTGACTACAAGAGACATTAAGAACTGACCCTGGTGAAGAAACAAAGAATTATACACTGGCAGAAAGAAACTTGTGGGACCCATGCTTGGGAACGTGGTATTGATTGGATTTTGGGGTTTATTCTACAGGCTGCGCCCTGTGTTTTGGATAAGTCCTTCAGCATGTATTGCCCTCCCTAATTGGATTTTAAATGATAAGTACCAAAGGCACCTTGTTGCCATTGCCCCTGCCATCTCCTCCATTACACTATTACCCCTGTAATACATCCAAATACAGACAATGCCATAGATTTGATAAAACCAATGGCCAAGGCCTTCACACTTTAGTGATTTATTTAAATATTGTTTTAAAAATATATATATATTTTTAAGGTTCGGGATATCCCATATAAGCGAACAATTGAATGAAAAAGAATGGATCAGTGGAGATAAAAGTATATGATATCACTACCAGTGAACCCCAAGAATCTGTAATTACAATTGATGGGTTCTATAGTGAATGTTCCTGGAATTTGCACTGTGTTAAATGAGAGGCCCTTATTGTTATTTGGTCACCCAATTAGTGAATAATCAGACAACTACCCAAAGAGTTTGTTCTGCCACTGGAAATTTTACCTGCATAGAAATTATTCCAGTGACTAATAATGTGACCTGTACCTTATTGCAATTAATATCAATGACCCAGAAGTTGCTGACAGAGATGGTATTGAATATCACTGAGGCTGGGAAGGCATTGCAGTGGGATCTAGCATGTTCAGGCTTGGCCCACTGCCCTTACAGACACATCAGGAGTACCATCTGATCTGTGGCCATGGAGACATACTTGGAGACTTTCTGGGTGGAAGTGCGGACGTTCTCAATGCTCCTTCCAAGCATATGGACCGGTAAAGGGGGTGTGGGCTCCCACATACCGAATCCTGCCGGGTCCATGGGGAGGATGCATGTGGGATTGGGTAATTCACCGAGACATCTGGGAAATTAGACCTCCTGGTATGCCCAATCGATTTTTAGTCAGTGCTCCTGGGATTACACCTGACATTTGGATGGGGTTAGGTAGTCTATGGACATTTTGGCCATTAGAACCCCCACAGCTTCAGTGTATCCGTAAACTGAAGCCAGGAGCAGTTGTCACTGTTTATGACTACGTTTGCTGGGAGGGTAGGGGACAAGGAACTACCCTAACAGGACACTTACTTTTTCAAGCTAATGATAGCTGTGTGTATGTTAATGACACCACATTACAAGACATGCATTTTAATCTCATTACCACTGCAGGCAATCATATTATTTACTGGCCTGCAGATAGAGTTTTCCAAGTAGCCCTTAGGTTCCAGATACCCTTTAATTGGACTAGTTTAGTACCTGATAGATTTCAGAATTTGTTTTCACTGTTACCAGAGATTCAAAAAAATCTCTGAAGTACAAGGGCAAATTCACATGCTTCAAAATATATATCAAGTTGAAAAGTATGTTTTCCAGACAGCTTATAGAGTATCCACTTTATGTACTAAGTATGATGTATTGTGCTTTGTGACTAAGACTGTACAACAACCCCATTATATTATTGCTATGGGAATGTTATTGCTTGTGTTGCTACTAGTTAGTTTAGGATTATGTTATTATTGTTGTAAAAGATGTAATAATAGTAATACCTTTCATGTTTATGCTAATCATGCATTGTCATTACATCCAATCAGAACCCCTAAGATTGTTGCATCTGATGTAGAATCTGAAGTCCAGGACTTGATGCAAATAGAGGTTTGAGAATGTTGTACTAGAAGTACAAAAGGGGGGGTTGTGGAAGCAGAAACAGAACTGTCAGAAAAGAACTGCAATGCATG
>NW_020699873.1:0-5080 GCF_002925995.2 Terrapene triunguis | reverse complement strand
TAGTAGACACCTTCAGACCACTCAGCGTCATTTCCTCCCTGGGCTGTAAACTGACAAACATTTAACTCTCAGGAATAAAAGGGCTTTAGAGAATTAACATGGTACACTTTAGGTTTTAAGTTTGAGGTGGGGGATGCTATGAGATAGTTAACCGCTCTCAGGTGCTCTTGGACTGTGAATGGCCCTTCCCACAACGCTTCCATCTTATGGTCCTGGAGCGCCTTCAAAACCATGACCTGGTCCCCTACTTTGAAGGAACGCTCTCTGGCATGTTTATCATACCAGGCCTTTGGCTCTTCCTGAGCATCATTTAGGTTTTCTCTAGCCAGGGCTAAAGAGTCTCAGAGGGTATTTTGTAGGTTATTTACAAAGTCCAGAATGTTAATTCCTGGAGAAGGCGTAAACCCCTCCCATTGCTGCTTCACCAACTGTAATGGCTCCTTAACCTTGCAGCTATACACAAGTTCAAATGGTGAAAACCCTAAACTGGGATGTGGTACAGCCCTGTAGGCAAAAAGCAACTGCTGCAACACTAGGTCCCAATCATTGGAGTGCTCATTTACAAATTTATGTATCATGGCCCCCAAAGTTCCATTAAACTTCTCCACCAGGCCATTTGATTGATGGTGGTAAGGGGTGGCAACCAAGTGGTTCACCCCATGAGGTTCTCAAATGCTTTTCATGGTCCCTGCCAGGAAATTAGTTCCTGAATCTGTAAGGATGTCGGCGGGCCAACGTACCGTGGCAAAAATGTCTGTTAATGACTTGCACACACTTTTAGCCCTGGTGTTGCTTAGAGTTACTGCTTCCGGCCATCAGGTAGCAAAATCCATGAAAGTTAGTATGTACTGCTTTCCTCTGGGTGTCATCTGCTTTCTGCTCGGCCTGGATCTGTTCCCTTGTGCCTGGAGATTTCAGTTCCTCACTGGCTGGTGGACTTGGGCTTGGTCCCTCTGGAATCGATTTAGGTGATGGGCTGTTTCCGTTGACTGTGAACTGCCTTCCGCTGGTGCACTATGTTGTATTTCAGGCTCCAGCTGAGCCTCTTGTGTAGATTTATCTGCTGCTGCCAGGGCAGGTTCGGTGGTACCCTCTGGCATTGGACTTGTAGACAGGATTGCAAGCGCTGGATTCAGTGCTGGCAATGGTTTTGGTGTTGGTTGCTCTGCTAGTTCTGGTTCCAGGACTTATTCTGCCTGGGTCTCTATGACTGGATCCACTACTGCTGTCGCAGACATTGGCATGGGGTCTGGTTCCACCACCTCAGTCTGAGTCTCTGGTAACACAGATGGGGCCCTTGTTGAAAGTTCAGGAACAGGGATAGGCGTGAAGGCTTGCTTAGCCTGGCTGCGGGTGACCATTCCCACCCTCTTGGCTAGCTTCACATGGTTGGCCAAGTCTTCCCCCAGCAGCATGGGAATGGGATATTCATCATAGACTGCAAAAGTCCACATTCCTGACCAGCCCTTATACTGGACAGGCAACTTGGCTGTAGGCAAGTCAAAAGAGTTTGACTTGAAGGGTTGAATCATCACTTGGGCCTCTGGGTTGATGTATTTTGGGTCCACTAAGAATTAATGGATAGCTGATTCCTGTGCTCCAGTGTCCCTCCACGCGATAACCTTCTTCCCGTACACACTCACACTTTCACTTCGCTCTGAGGGTATCTGGGAGGCATGTGGGCCTGAGGCCCTTTGGTGTGACCCCGGTGCAGTGAACTGTAATATGTTGGGGTTCTTGGGGCAGTTGGCCTTTACATGACCCAGATCGTTACATTTAAAACATCGCCCAGCTGACTTGTCACTGGGGCAAGGTGGGTTGCTGGAGAATGGTGTGGTGGGACGATAAGGTGTCTGGGGTTTTCCTTGGGGTGTAGGTGGGGCCTTAGGCTGATTCCAGTGGTATGGTGTGGTCTCGGGGTGTCCCTTCTGGTATCCGCCCAAACTGCAACCTGGTTTGTTCCTTTCTGCTACCTCCACCGATTTTGTTCCGATTTGCCCCGCCTCTCTGGTATCTGGGACTGGTCATATTGATCAGCATAAGAAGCAAGACTTTCTGCTGAGTCCATTTTCTCATCCCATAAACACTGTTTTACATGATCATTGATCATAGACAGGAACTGCTCCTGCACAAGCAAATCACACATTCCTTCAAAACTAGTTACACCTCTTCCTTTGAACCATATATCTAACAGATCCTTCATCTGGTTTACATAAACCAAGTAGGTTTTTAGGAGACTTTTTTTTTCTGCCCTGATCCCTCTCTCTGTCCGAGAGGGAACAAACAAAGAAAGCACAAACAAAACCTTCCCGCCCCCCACCCACCCCGATTTAAAAGTATCTTCTTTTCCCATTGGTCTTTCTGGTCAGGTGCCAACTAGATTAATTGAACTGATTGACCCCTTACAGGTAAGGGGATTCTATACCTCTGGCAAGGAGGGATTTTATGTTACTGCATACATAAGGGTTGTTACCCTTCCCTTTCTATTTCTGACAGCATATCTAGTTGCCCCATTTCAAAAAAAATATTGAATTTGGAAAAGGTACAGAGAAGGGCAACAGAAATGATTAGGGATCTGGAACACCTTCCATGTGAGGAGAGATTGAAAATACCACTACTCTGCAGTTTGGAAAAGGTATAACTAAGGGGGGGATAGTATAGAAATTATATAAAATCATGAATGCTGTGTAAAAATTAAATAAGGAAAATTATTCACTCCTTCACATATCACAAAAACTAGGGGTCACCCAATGAAATTAATAGGCAGACTATTTAGAATAAACAAAATAAAGTATTTCTTCACAGTCATCCTGTGGAATTCTTTGCCAGGTGATGTTGAAAAGGCCAAAACTATAACAGGGGTCCAATAATAACTATATAAGTTGATGGACAATAGGTCCATTAATAGCTGTTAGCCATGATAGACAGGGATCCAACACCATGTTCTGTGTTTCCCTAGCCTCTGTTTGCCAGAAGCTGGGAGTGGGTGACAGGGGATGAATCACTTGATGATTGCCTGTTCTATTCATTCCCTCTGAAACACCTGCTGTTGCCCACTGTCGGAAGACAGCATCCTGGGCTAGATGGACCAATGATCTTACCCAGTATGGCCATTCTGATGTTCTTATATGGAGCCAAGATTGTAGCCCAGTGGGCTAGCTTGCCTTTATTATATTCACTGCTTTGCATTATATTCATGAGTTTTGATAAATGAAGGGGGTGGGAGTAGGTCCCTTTTATGGGCCCAGCCAGCCAGTTAGCTATAAAATCCCTCTTTGTAGCTGTTTGCTAAATTTCCTAAATTCATACCCTTTTAAACTTAACAGGTACACTACAAATTGGAACTTGGAAAGAACCAAAAGAACCACTTAGGACAAAAATGACAAATGTAATATACTTAACCACAAACAGGCTATTTTAACAAACTGACACACATGATAATAAGTTAAAATCATTAATATACTAACCTTTAGGAAAAAGACACCCCAACATTGGCAAGATGAGCAAATACAAATACGAAAAGGGAAAAAAATCCCCTACTTGAATATGCATCAAACATAATCACATCAGCGTAACATATTATAAAAGTAGCATTACAGCCTAGGGCCAGTTGGAGAAGAAGATGTAGTCCTTAGGAGGTGTCAGAATGATGACCACTGGCGATGGTGGGGAACATGATGGTGTAACTATGCTGGTTCTGGCTGGACCCAACTGAGAGTGCCAATTCTGGACAAATTTCTTAAAACAGGGCAGTTACAGCCCAAGGCTGGGGTTTTTCCACCTCTAACGTAAACCAAACCAGCCAGACAAAGAAGACTTTGGTTTTACCCCACTGGCTAACCACAAATCACACAAGCAATTCCCTTAGACGCTCCAGTTTCCCAGTATCACCACGAGTGCCGCTCGTTATGGGGACAAATGGCTATGAAAACTAATACCCCAGTAAAAGAAAAAAGGTTCTCTCGATCCCAAAGGACAATGCCCCAGAACCAGGTCAATATCCAAATCAGATCTTGCCCTCAAATCACGCTGTTGCCAATCCTTTAGAATCGAAAATCTAAAGGTTTATTCATAAAAGGAAAAAGATATAGATGAGAGCTAGAATTGGTTAAATGAAATCAATTACATACAGTAATGGAAAAGTTCTTGGTTCAGGCTTGTAGCAGTGATGGAATAAACTGCAGGTTTAAATCACGTCTCTGGAGTACATCCCCAGCTGGGAGGGGTCATCAGTCCCTTGTGTAGAGCTTCCGTTTGTAGCAAAGCCCCTCCAGAGGTAAGAAGCAGGATTGAAGACAAGATGGAGATGAGGCATCAGCCTTTTATAGTCTTTTCCAGGTGTAAGAACACCTCTTTGTCCTTACTGTGGAAAATTACAGCAAAATGGAGTCTGGAGTCACATGGGCAAGTCCCTGCATACTTTGCTGACTTACAAGGCGTATCTGCCTTCTCTCAATGGGTCAGTTGTGTTGCTGATGGTCATTAATGGGCCATCAAGCAGGCTAGGTAGAGCTGACACCAATTTGTCTGTGGTGTCACCAAGAAGCATAGCAGAAGTTTGAAATACAGACAGTAATTTCAACTACAAAAATGATACACATATAAAGATGGCATAACCATAACGAGCAAACCATAACCTTATCTTAGACACCCTATCTGACTCCCTTTATAGAAGATTGGTGCCACTACAGGACTTTGGTTGCAACAATGATCTATATGGTCCCAGATTATATCAATAACGTCACAGATGGTAATGAGGAAGATGATGGCCAACTTTTCAGGTTGTTCTACAGGAGAAGGTGTGAATATATGGATGTGCAGATGTACATTCTGTAGTATCTCTATCTGCCTTACTGAGCTGGGGTGTTTGTGACTGTGCTAAACGTATTAATAAAGTATATTTGTAAAAATTAAAGAATTCCTATAGTGTGAGTGTTGCAACTGCGCACATCAGGGTTCTCGACAATATAATAATTTGAATAATACCGGGCCTGATCTTGGGCAAGAATCTGTCAACCGTTAAAGTGATATCTGGGGATTCTTAAATAATCAATATTATTAATACATAATCCAGAGATTG
>NW_020699872.1:0-5850 GCF_002925995.2 Terrapene triunguis | reverse complement strand
CTGACATGGAGTAGGGGAGAAGGTGTCCAACTCTGAGGCAGAACAGTGTCTCCTGCATGTACCCTATGTTCCCCTGATTTCCTGTATGTGCCCAGGCTCTAGGGTGATGGTTGCAGTACAAATACCTGGATGGAGAGACAATGTTAATATGAGACACTACATGCACAACTGGAGGCTGTTCTCATGGGTAAAGCAGTTTAGTCACCTTCACACACTGAAAAATTATACTTTCATTATTCAGAGAAATGAAATGTGAAAAATTGATTGTACTAATGCCATTTCCATATTTTATGGTGCTCCATGCATGAATAATTCTTACACATCTGGGACTGTTTAGTTTAGAGAAGAGGGAAAGAAGGGGGCATATGATACAGGAGAACAAAGTAAAAGAATGGAACTGATTACATTCAAATGAAGAAACAGAAAACAGTTCCAAACCATACTATCTATAGTTCCTTACTGCTTCAAAAGGGCTAACTCCCCAAAGCTGAGGCAAACTATCAGCAAAACTGACTGGGAGGAATATATTAGACAGAAAAATGGGAATGAAAATTGGGAGTTTTTCAAGAAGTGTTTGTTAGATATCTAAAAAGCCACAATTCCACCATCAAGAAAGTGGATAACTTTACCAAAAAACCCAGTTCTGTCTCAAAGGGAAAGCAACAGTTAGGGGGGAAAAGCAGTATGTAAAAATGGGGGACAGGGAATATAGATAGCAAGCAATACAAATTGGAAGTTATGAAAATTGATAAGGGATGTTAAAGACATCAGGGAAAATATATGCCTGGCAAGGCTAAGGATCACAAAAAGGAAGTTATTGAAGTACGTTAAGAACAAAAGTTATCCTAGAAAACGTTTAGACCAGTTCCTAGAAAGTGAAAGAAAACTTTTTAATGTACCTGAAAAGTTAGATGTGTTCATGAAATAGATTTGTTCTGCATTCAGAAAGAAGCAGTATGGTGTACTCATATCACATGAGGAGATGAAATACTTTCCAGTCCATCAGCTGTCAGGGAGGATGTTAATCAGCATCTACAGTAGGACCTTAGAGTGACGAACACCAGAGTTATGCACTGACCAATCAACCACACATCTCACTCAGAACCAGAGGTATGTGATCAGGCAGCAGCAGAGACAAAAAATAAAATAAAATAAAGGAAATATTTATTTCTGTGTTAAATTTAAAGTATTAAAAAAATTAAGAGCAAGTTTAAAATAATTGAAGCTTAGTAAACAATGGAAAAGCTGGTAGGGGATTTGTTAAAAAAAAAAGTCTAGGAATGTGATTAACGCCAGTCAACAACATGGTTTATGAAAAACATGTCTTGTCAAATAAACCCAATTTTGTCCTTTAATGAGAGTATATGTTTGGTAGAGCAAGGGAACCATGTAGATGTATGAAACTTCAATTTCTCTCACACATTTGATTTAGTAGTGGAGAATATTTAGATTAAAAACTGAACACTGCATAATATCAGTAGGGCATATGTAAAATGGACTAAAAGTGTCTAACTGACAAATCTCAGGAAGCCATTGTCAATGGGCTATTGTCAGTGAATGTGGCTGTTTCTAGTGGTGTTCTGCAGGGGTAAGTTCTAGGCCTGATGCTATTCAATGTTTTCATGAACAATCTGGAAGCAAATATAAAATCACTGCAGATAAAATTTGTGGATAACTCAAAGATTGGCAGTGTGATTTCAATGAGGAGGCCAGGGCAGTCATACAGATTTATCAGGAGCATTTGGTAAGCTTGGCCCATGCAAATAAAATGTTTTAATACAGTCACATGCAAAGTGATCCTCTCAGAACAGGGAATGCAGGCCAGACTCGCAGACACAGGCACCGTATTATGGAACGCAGGGACCCTGAAAAGGATTTAGTGGTCATTGTGGACAATTAACTCATCGTGAGCTACCTGTATGATGCTGTGGCCAAAAGGGCTAATGCAATCCTTGGATGCATAAACAGGGTAGTGTTGAGTTGGAGCAGGGGAAGTATTTTACCTCTGCACATAGCCTTGGTGAAACCGATTGCATCCAATTCTGAGGTCTACATTTCAAAATGTATGTTGAAAAATTGGAGAGTGCAGAAAAGAGCCCCCAAAATGAGTGGAGGCAGGAGAAAATGCGAGACTGTAAGAGACTTAAAGAGCTTCATCCATTTATCTTATAAAAAACCCAATCAAGCGAGACGTTCCTGGTCAGAAAAAAGTGGGTAATAATGGGTTCTTTAATCTAGCGAAGAAAGGCAGAGCAAGACCCAAGTGGAAATGACGGCCAGATTTTTAGCACGGAAGGAGATTAACAGTTGGAACAAACTGCAAAGTGAAATGGTGGATTCTCCAGCTCCTCATATCTGGAGATCCAGACTGGATGCTTTTCTGGAACATCTGCTTGAGGGCGTGTCTACACTTAAAATGCTACATAGTGCTTCAGTGTAGTAACCACTTACAGAGACAGCAGGGGCTATCCCGTCAGCATAGGTAATACTCCTCCCCGAGAGGGGGTAACTAGGTCGATGAAAGAATTATTTTCTTGACCTCATGGTGTCTACACTGGGGTTAGGTTGAAATAGCTTCAACTCTGAGGGGTGTGGATTATTTTACTGTTGCAAAAAAAGAAAATGCAGTTGTGGGTTGCATTAACAGAGGCATAGAATGTAAGTCATGGGAGGTGATAGTATTCCTCTACTCAGTGCTCGTTAGGCCTCAGCTGGAGCATTGTGTCCAGTTTGGGTCACCAGTGCATAGGAAGGATGTAGAGAAACTGGAAAGGTTCCAGAGGCAACAGACAAATATGGTCCGAGGGATGGAACACAAACCATACTAGCAAAGGTTGAAGGAACTGGGTATGTTTAATTTGGACAAGAGGCGATTGAGTGGGGACATGACAACGGTCTTCAGCTACTTGAAAGGCTGACATAAAAAAGATGGAGAAAAGTTGTTCTGTCTCACCACAGTGCGCTGGACAAGAGTCAATGGGTTCAAACTACAGCAGAGCAGATTTAGATGAAATCTGAGGAAAAAACTTCCTAACTTTAAGAACAGGAGTTCAATGGTACAGAGACCCCGTGAGGCCGTGGAAGCACCTTCACTGGAGGTTTTCCAAAGGAGTGTGGATAGCCATTAGTCTTGGATGACTAAAACACAACAAATCCTGCATCTTGGCATGGGGTTGAGTAACTGACCCTTCCCGTCCCTTCTCGTTGCATTCAATAATCCTCTACTCAGTGCTTATTAGGCCTCCATGCTTTCCATCAGATAAAAGTCAAGTAACAGCCCCCACTTTAACAGCCAGAACCCTGAAATGAAAGAGTAGGAGGTAACAGTGTTTGTGCATTAAAACACAACTGGTTTCTGAGATATTTACTCAATTCCTACTCCAAGGGGAGATTTACCTCAGTGGGGTCTGAGCAAAGTACGGGCTACGGCCTCAGAATTTATTCTTGTGTCAGTGAAATGCAGCCACCTTGGGCTGGAGGCCATCAGCCGGGGAGGAACAAGAAAGAGGGACATATTTCCCCATGATACTGAAGCAAACTCATCACCTGTGGCAAGGGAACTGGGATGTTTAATGTCTGTGCAGAGCAGAAAGAACCACAGACCTATTCTCTATCCCATCACACCCACATTGTAAGTGGGCTTTTTGAGCAAGTGAGCTCCTCAGCAAGAGATGGGTACCTGTGAATTCTGCGACAGAAGTGTCTTCCCTGCAAATCTCCCTCAGGTAGCAGTGTCCTACACCTCTCTCGCCAGCGCATCTGCAGCCACATCCCATGCCCAGAGCCGACACGGGGTGTGCACCATTTATAATATAGCTCTGTGTAATCCCAGTGGGATTCACTCAACCTCTAGGGGAGCATCTGAATGTAAACGGGCTGGAGAGAAACCTGTCTGTGCTGCTGCATTCTGAATCCATCTTTAGGAGTAAACAGTAATTAAGGGACCTTCCCAAAGGGAGATGAGAACTCTTCGGCTCTGTGTTGAGTCAAAAAGGAATTGGCTGCTCTGTGTATCTGTGTATATTTAAAAAATAGGATTGATTAGTAAGAAAATTATAGATAATGCCTAGATCTCCATAGGGTCTGAATCCTGTAAATACCCAGGATGGCTCAGATGATAGTAGACTGACAGATCTGGAGACAGATGACTGAGGGGAGATATGAACACTTTCTGCAGCCACACAGGGCTGTCGATCAGGGATCATAGTTTAATTATTCTCAGCAGTAACTATCATCATACTGTGCAGCACCTTCCATTGAAGGGTCTTCCAAACTCTTAATAAAGGAAAGTCCCTATGAACATATCCCCATTATATGGATAGGTAAACTGAGGTACAGGGAGACATGAATGGGCCACGATCACACAGAGATTGAGTGGCAGGATGCAAGACAGAACCCAGGAGTCCTCCCTCCCCAAATCCCCGCCCTGGTCCCGCCTCTTCCCTAAGCACGCCGCTTTCCTCCTCCTCCCCCCTCCCTCCCAGGCTTGCGCTAATCAGATGTATGGCGGCACAAGTGGTGGAGGGAGTGGGGAGAAGCAGGACGCAGCAGCCGGCGGAGCAGAGGTCAGCTGGTGCGGGGGGGTGGGGCGTGGAGATTTAGTGGCAGGATGACAGACAGAACCCAGGAGTCCTGACTTCCCTGCCAGAACCATGGTCTCTCCATCACACCAAGAGGAAAAGTGACTCCTGCTCTGGCTTGGACGGTTCATTGGGTGGGATCAGGGCCGACTCCAGGCACCAGCCAAGCAAGCTCATGCTTGGGGCGGCAGATTCTACGGGGGCGGCATTCCGCCCAATCCTAGGGTGGCACGGCCACTTTTTTTTTTTTTTTGGTTTGCCGATCCGGCCGCCCTGTAGGGGGAAGCAGCGTGGAGGAGGGGAGCGCCCTGCTGGGAGCGGGCTGCGCACTTCGTCTGCCCCAGCCGGTGCCAGGGCAGCCCGAGTCCTTCCCTGCCCACCGACCGGAGCGCCCCCCTGCCCGCTGAAGCCCTAGCCGCCACCCTTCTCCCACCACTCCCTTCCCCTCCCCTTCCCCCTCCCTCCCGCTAGCCGGGGCACGTCTGGGAGTCCCCCTGCCCCCTGGCTCCACCCCGCAGGTTTTTTTCCCCCTGCTTTGCCGCTCCAGCTGTGCTGCAGGGTTTTTTTGTTTTTTTTTTTGGTTTGCTGTTCTGGCCACCTCGTTTTTTTGTTTTTTGGTTTTTTTTGCTTGGGGCTGCAAAAAGGCCAGAGCCAGCCCTGGGTGGGATGCAGAGGAAAGGCTGGAAAAGGGAGCCTGAGCCTTCACCATCTTCTCAAGGTGAATCTGAGGTTTTCAGAACTAGCTGGACTTTGTGAGCTCCCCGCTCCTGTGAGATGTGAACTCCAGGACTCCACTCCCACTGCCACTCAGAAACCTGCCAACGCATCACAGTCACTGGGGTCACTTTGGGGGAACAGACTCAGTAAAAGCAACACCAACAGAATGTTCCTGTGTATAGAGGGCAGCCAGGTGCCTGTCCTGGGGACAAAGGCCTCGCCCTCCACCCAAAGCTGCTCCATAAAAAGGGGGGCTCTTTAGGGAGGATAGAGATTGCATTAGTGTTTGCATTGGATTTGTTCTCTCCCTCTCAGTTCATTTCCTCCCAGTCTCTCCCCGGTGGAATTGAAATTGAATATTCCAGAGTGTCACACTTTCCAGGAGCACCCCAGCTGGAGGGTGCTTGGATTCCCACAATTTAACTCTCTGCCTGCTCATCTGGCTAATTGGGGGTATTCCTACCGTGCGAACCACCTGGGCTTTTAAGCCCTGAAAGGAGACTAAATGAATTCTCCTGTCTCAGCCAAACAGGGACACCTTGTCAACCTGTGT
>NW_020699871.1:0-2039 GCF_002925995.2 Terrapene triunguis | reverse complement strand
AGTGTCTACTCGGTGCTTCTTGGCTTGTCTCTTGTATTCATTAAATGGAGCATTTCTTGTCACTGTCCAGCAATAGTCTGCAAGCATTGATGGGCTCCATTTGCCCTGATAGCGTTTCTCCATTGTTGCAATGTCCTGGTGAAATCGCTCGCCGTGCTCGTCGCTCACTGCTCCGCAGTTCGGTGGAAAAAAATCTAGATGAGAGTGCAAAAAATATATCTTTAGTGACATGTTGCAACCAAGGCTTTTGTATGCCTTGAGGAGGTTTTCCACCAACAACCTGTAGTTGTCTGCCTTGTTGTTTCCGAGAAAATTTATTGCCACTAACTGGAAGGCTTTCCATGCCGTCTTTTCCTTACCATGCAGTGCATGGTCAAATGCATCATCTTGAAGAAGTTCACGAATCTGAGGACCAACAAAGACACCTTCCTTTATCTTAGCTTCATTTAACCTTGGAAATTTTCCACGGAGGTACTTGAAAGCTGCTTGTGTTTTGTCAATGGCCTTGACAAAGTTCTTCATCAGACCCAGCTTGATGTGTAAGGGTGGTAACAAAATCTTCCTTGGTTCAACAAGTGGTGGATGCTGAACACTTTTCCTCCCAGGCTCCAATGACTATCGGAGTGGCCAATCTTTCTTGATGTAGTGGGAATCTCTTGCACGACTATCCCATTCACAGAGAAAACAGCAGTACTTTGTGTATCCAGTCTGCAGACCAAGCAAGAGAGCAACAACCTTCAAATCGCCACAAAGCTGCCACTGATGTTGGTCATAGTTTATGCACCTCAAAAGTTGTTTCATGTTGTCATAGGTTTCCTTCATATGGACTGCATGACCAACTGGAATTGATGGCAAAACATTGCCATTATGCAGTAAAACAGCTTTAAGACTCGTCTTCGATGAATCAATGAACAGTCTCCACTCATCTGGATCGTGAACGATGTTGAGGGCTGCCATCACACCATCGATGTTGTTGCAGGCTACAAGATCACCTTCCATGAAGAAGAATGGGACAAGATCCTTTTGACGGTCACAGAACATGGAAACCCTAATATCACCTGCCAGGAGATTCCACTGCTGTAGTCTGGAGCCCAACAGCTCTGCCTTACTCTTGGGTAGTTCCAAATCCCTGACAAGGTCATTCAGTTCACCTTGTGTCATGAGGTGTGGTTCAGAGGAGGAGGATGGGAGAAAATGTGGGTCCTGTGACATTGATGGTTCAGGACCAGAAGTTTCATCCTCTTCCTCTTCCTCGTCTGACTCAAGTGAGAATGATTGTGGTGCATCAGGAACCGGCAGTCCTTCTCCGTGGGGTACTGGGCGTATAGCTGATGGAATGTTTGGATAATGCACAGTCCACTTTTTCTTCTTTGACACACCTTTCCCAACTGGAGGCACCATGCAGAAGTAACAATTGCTGGTATGATCTGTTGGCTCTCTCCAAATCATTGGCACTGCAAAAGGCATAGATTTCCTTTTCCTGTTCAACCACTGGCGAAGATTTGTTGCACAAGTGTTGCAGCATAGGTGTGGGGCCCACCTCTTGTTCTGATCTCCAATTTTGCAGCCAAAATAAAGGTGATAGGCTTTCTTAACCATAGTGGTTATACTGCGCTTTTGTGATGCAAAAGTCACTTCACCACAAACATAGCAGAAGTTATCTGCACTGTTCACACATGTACGAGGCATCTCTGCTCACTTTGGCTAAACAGAAATGTGTCCCTTTGCAAAATCAAACACTGACAAATAAGAGAGCATGACACTGTATGATTTCTAGAGCTGATATAGGGCAATTTGTTCAGCAGAGTGATGTAAGCTTCGTTATGATTGCATCATCCACGACTTCTAGGAATAACATGATGCAATTCATATCATGTATGACGCAATACCAGCTTCAGATTGCATCATTCATTGTTTGCCTAAAAAGCAAGTACTGTCCAAACCCAGTCATAGATTTATTCATAGATCCAGTCAAAGATGTATTTTAGTCATTTCTGGTTTAAATTGAGATCCCTTCCCTTTATAACTCACTTATCCTC
>NW_020699870.1:0-2123 GCF_002925995.2 Terrapene triunguis | reverse complement strand
GCTTGTCTCTTGTATTCATTAAATGGAGCATCTCTTGTCACTGTCCAGCAATAGTCTGCAAGCATTGATGGGCTCCATTTGCCCTGATAGCGTTTCTCCATTGTTGCAATGTCCTGGTGAAATCGCTCGCCGTGCTCGTCGCTCACTGCTCCGCAGTTCGGTGGAAAAAAATCTAGATGAGAGTGCAAAAAATATATCTTTAGTGACATGTTGCAACCAAGGCTTTTGTATGCCTTGAGGAGGTTTTCCACCAACAACCTGTAGTTGTCTGCCTTGTTGTTTCCGAGAAAATTTATTGCCACTAACTGGAAGGCTTTCCATGCCGTCTTTTCCTTGCCACGCAGTGCATGGTCAAATGCATCATCTCGAAGAAGTTCACGAATCTGAGGACCAACAAAGACACCTTCCTTTATCTTAGCTTCACTTAACCTTGGAAATTTTCCACGGAGGTACTTGAAAGCTGCTTGTGTTTTGTCAATGGCCTTGACAAAGTTCTTCATCAGACCCAGCTTGATGTGTAAGGGTGGTAACAAAATCTTCCTTGGTTCAACAAGTGGTGGATGCTGAACACTTTTCCTCCCAGGCTCCAATGACTATCGGAGTGGCCAATCTTTCTTGATGTAGTGGGAATCTCTTGCACGACTATCCCATTCGCAGAGAAAACAGCAGTACTTTGTGTATCCAGTCTGCAGACCAAGCAAGAGAGCAACAACCTTCAAATCGCCACAAAGCTGCCACTGATGTTGGTCATAGTTTATGCACCTCAAAAGTTGTTTCATGTTGTCATAGGTTTCCTTCATATGGACTGCATGACCAACTGGAATTGATGGCAAAACATTGCCATTATGCAGTAAAACAGCTTTAAGACTCGTCTTCGATGAATCAATGAACAGTCTCCACTCATCTGGATCGTGAACGATGTTGAGGGCTGCCATCACACCATCGATGTTGTTGCAGGCTACAAGATCACCTTCCATGAAGAAGAATGGGACAAGATCCTTTTGACGGTCACAGAACATGGAAACCCTAATATCACCTGCCAGGAGATTCCACTGCTGTAGTCTGGAGCCCAACAGCTCTGCCTTACTCTTGGGTAGTTCCAAATCCCTGACAAGGTCATTCAGTTCACCTTGTGTCATGAGGTGTGGTTCAGAGGAGGAGGATGGGAGAAAATGTGGGTCCTGTGACATTGATGGTTCAGGACCAGAAGTTTCATCCTCTTCCTCTTCCTCGTCTGACTCAAGTGAGAATGATTCTGGTGCATCAGGAACCGGCAGTCCTTCTCCGTGGGGTACTGGGCGTATAGCTGATGGAATGTTTGGATAATGCACAGTCCACTTTTTCTTCTTTGACACACCTTTCCCAACTGGAGGCACCATGCAGAAGTAACAATTGCTGGTATGATCTGTTGGCTCTCTCCAAATCATTGGCACTGCAAAAGGCATAGATTTCCTTTTCCTGTTCAACCACTGGCGAAGATTTGTTGCACAAGTGTTGCAGCATAGGTGTGGGGCCCACCTCTTGTCCTGATCTCCAATTTTGCAGCCAAAATAAAAGTGATAGGCTTTCTTAACCATAGTGGTTATACTGCGCAAAAGTCACTTCACCACAAACATAGCAGAAGTTATCTGCACTGTTCACACATGTACGAGGCATCTCTGCTCACTTTGGCTAAACAGAAATGTGTCCCTTTGCAAAATCAAACACTGACAAATAAGAGAGCATGACACTGTATGATTTCTAGAGCTGATATAGGGCAATTTGTTCAGCAGAGTGATGTAAGCTTCGTTATGATTGCATCATCCATGACTTCTAGGAATAACATGATGCAATTCATATCATGTATGACGCAATACCAGCTTCAGATTGCATCATTCATTGTTTTGCCTAAAAAGCAAGTACTGTCCAAACCCAGTCATAGATTTATTCATAGATCCAGTCAAAGATGTATTTTAGTCATTTCTGGTTTAAATTGAGATCCCTTCCCTTTATAACTCACTTATCCTCCGCCATTCCCAAGTCAAGGGTCGTATATACTGACCCAATAGCATATCTTGAAAACTAGAGCCAATCAACAATTTTAAGAAAAAAAAAAAAAAAAAAAAAAAAAAAAAAAAAAAAAA
>NW_020699869.1:0-5440 GCF_002925995.2 Terrapene triunguis | reverse complement strand
ATTTGAGACTTGCTTGTCTCCTTGCACCACTTTGAGATCTCAAATAAACTTTGATTGTTTCTCCACCCCGGTATGTTTATTGGCGCGAAGCACGCCGGGCAACGAACCCTGCTGTTGCTGTCCTCGGGCCTCTGTGCCTGCAATAGTCTTGGCGTCTTCGAGGCTGAAATTTAGCCTTGCCCGGACCCCTCTCGGAGGTCGACGGATTGCGGCGACGACCGACGCCCAGCGCGCACCGGTGACTTCATCGGGGGCCTCGGCGGAGACGAGGTTTGGTCGACCCCGGAGGGTACAACGGTGCAACGCGCTCGATTAGTGGAGAAGCAGCTGCGGGCGACGGTGCAGAACCGGACCCTTGGATAAGGTAGGAACAGTCCAGTGGGGACTTTACCTGTTTTGACCTGGGGACGCCCAGTGTCTCCCTAGAGTATGGGGCAGGGACAGAGTACTGCAGGCAGGGCAAGGTGTACGCCCTTAGAATGCATTCTGGTGAACTGGAAAGTGTTTGGATCGGATCCGTTGATTAAAAGTAAACTGAAAAAATTCTGTACAGTAGACTGGCCTCAATATCAGCTTGAGGACCAGGAAAGGTGGCCACCAGAGGGATCACTTAATTATAATACGATCCTTCAATTGCTTTTGTTTTGTCAGCGTACGGGTAAATGGAATGAACATATGTATGTACAGTTGTTTATGTTGTTAAGAAATAGGTCAGATCTTTTGCAAAGGTGTAATTTGACTCCGACAGGTTTGGTAGTAACTACTGTTAGTCCCCAGAACCCTCCCGCGGTTGTGATGGCAGAGTCGGTGTCCCCTTCGGCTCCAACACCCCCACCATATAAAGACAGGGTGCCTCAGGTCCCAGAGATTGCCCCCTCGGTGGGATTCTGTCCATTGATTACTGAGACTTGGATAGCCCGTACTGGAACAGATAATCGCCCAGCCACTACAATGCAGGTTTATACCCATGTGCCTTTTAACCCAGTGGACCTAGCAGCTTTTAAGGCACAGGCAGGGGAATTTTCTACGAATCCAAGCAAGTTTATCTCGGTCTTTGAAGGGTGTCTGGCTAGCCATAAGTCTGACTGGGATGATTGTAATATCCTTATGCGGACCCTGTTGTCTGAGGTGGAGCGAAATCAGGTTGTGTCTAAGGCACGGGAGGAGGCACAGCTTAGACATGAGGCAAACTACTAATGCAAACCCTGATGATCAGGCTACTGAGGCAATTATAAAGGGTATCTTTACTAGCCGTGCTGCCCCGATATTAAAAGGAAACTGCAGAAAAAGGAGGATTTGATGGGCATGACAATGGCGCAGATTCTGGAAACTGCAAACAGGGCTTACAGCCTTAGGGAGGGAGAAAAGGAAAAGAGGCAAGTGAAAATGATGGTTGCAGCAGTACAGGCTGGTGGCAGGGGAAGATTTCAGGAAGGTGGAAGGGGCCGGGGAATGAGAGGACGTGGGCGTGGGCGCCCTGGCTTACAGGAAAGGCATCTGGGTCGCAACCAGTGTGCCATATGCCGAAAGGAGGGACATTGGAAAAATGAGTGCCCCGAAAGGGAAGGTACCCCTATGATGGCAGCAGAGGATCAAGAATAGGGGTGTCAGGGGAGATGGACTATCCTGCCCCCGGAACCCCGAGTAAAAATGCGGGTGGGAGATTCGGACATAGATTTTTTAATAGACTCTGGAGCTGCACGAACTGCTGTAAACCAACCCCTTCAGCTGCCTGTGGCAGATTCCCTCACTGTGGTGGGAGCCACAGGGAAAGGAACTAAGTGCCCAGTATATGCCCAAGCGGAATGTGCTTTGGGAAACAGAAGTCTATCTCACAGACTGGTTTACCTCCCCGATTGTCCAACGCCACTATTAGGACGGGACCTGCTTTGTCGCTTAGGTGCCACCCTGCATTTCACTCAAGATGAAATAAGCCTCACCTTACCCCCAGAGAATGCCTGGATAATGACACTTGCAATTGAGCCCTCAGCTATGCAAGCCCCAGAGTGGAGTCAGTGGGAGAAGCGGGTTTTTCCTCTGATATGGGCATCAGGGATCCCAGGAAAGGCAGCCCATCATACTCCTATTATTGTTCAGCTCTTGCCAGGAAAAGGTCCAGTACGAATCAAGCAGTATCCGATCAAAACGGAAGCCAGAGAGGGACTGCAGGAGACTATAGACCAGTTCCTAAAGTGCGGGGTACTTCGAGAATGCCAGTCAGCTTGGAACACTCCTATCTTGCCTGAACAAAAGCCCAATGGCACATACCGGCTGGTCCAGGACCTGAGGGCAGTTAATGAGCGGGTTAAGACTCTGCACCCCCTTGTTCCAAATCCGTATACATTGTTGGCCTCTATAGGAGGGTAGTACACCCATTTTTCAGTCCTGGATTTAAAGGATGCTTTCTTCACGATTCCGATTGACCCCCAGTCTCAGGAGATTTTCTCCTTCGAGTGGGAGGACAAAAGGAGGGTTAGAAAGCAGCTTTGCTGGACAGTGCTGGCCCAGGGATTTAAAAATTCCCCCACCCTTTTCAGCCAGGCCCTGGCTAGAGACTTGGAGGAGTGGGACAACGAGGACAAAGTCCTCCTCCTGCAATATGTGGATGACTTGTTAATTGCTGCTGTGGGTCTAACCTCTTGCCTTAAAGCCACTGTGAGCCTCCTGAACTTTGTTGGACTCCGAGGATATCGAGTGGCACAGAGTAAGGCTCAGATTGCTTCCCCAGTGGATGGAATCTGGCAATGGAACACACTTCACATCCCAAGTCGTTCAGAAGATATCGGATGCCCTACAGATCCCCTGGAAGCTTCACACGCCATGGCGACCGCAGGCCAGTGGGGTAGTGGAGCGTACAAATCAGACTCTTAAGCGGCACCTCTCAAAGGTTTGCCAAGAGGCTTCTCTTAAGTGGCCTGATGCTTTGCCCCTTGTTTTGCTCCGCATTCGCGCTCTCCCTAAGGGCAGGTTAGGGCTCAGTCCCTTCGAGATTATGTTTGAAAGGGCATGGCCTATGAATGGTACACCGGTTCTGGCAGGGGAGTGGGAAATGGGGTGTGGCTTCTTATCTCAGTACATGTGCTCTCTGTCTGCTGTTCTTTGTTCTCTCCACAGGTATACCAAAGATTTGCAGCCTCTCCCGCTGGATGGCCCGATCCACTCCTTGCAGCCAGGCGATTCCGTACTCGTTCGGACTTGGAAGGACGAGCCTTTCCAAGAGAAGTGGAAGGGACCTCACACCGTCCTGCTGGTCTCCCATACAGCAGCAAAGGTTGAGGGACACAAGAACTGGATTCATCACTCTCGCCTGAAAGCAGTGCCTGCTCCTGAACGGTGGACCGTCCAGTCTGCAGAGAAGACTGCCAGCGACGATCTGGGACTTAAGCTGTTATTCAGGCGACAATAGTGTCTGCTGGGAATGCCCTGTGCTCTCTTTGGACGGTCACAGCGCACTCCCCGCGAGACCTCTGAGCGTTGGTTGTGTTTATTTTCACAGGGCCGGCCTAACCTGGTGGCCTGGTCCCTGTTGTTTTTAATCTGCTTGCTATTGGTAATTGTTATTTTGTGGGTATTTGGGGAATTGTGATTGTTAGGCCCTAGGGTCACCTGCCCAATATGAGTTCAGGTCCAGGGTCTGCCACAGTGGTGCTCTTTGCCACAGAGACACTCCTCTTGTTAACTCCCATTCCCCCCCCCCCAGGCACATGTGGGATGGAAAGGAATCCCTACTAACTTAGAGACAAACACATATGAGTCCCTGAAGGTTTGCTTTGCCCAAGAGTTTAACCTCTCTAACTGTTGGGTATGCTCCCAAATCCCGCACCATGCTGCAGGGTTACCCTGGAGGGTAGTTCCCCAGAATTGGTCAGATATCTGTTGGGGATGGTTCAGTAGGGGGAAAAATGCCTCGGGTACCCCCTTGTCGCAGAACTGTACCATTGAGTCCCAGTATGCGTTAAGGGACGACCCCTGGAAGCCGCAGGCCAACTCAACGTATATCCCTTCCCCTATTAGGTTGTGGCCAGTGGCCCCTGGTTTGGTGTGCTATCGACAGTTTAAGTCCAGCAATCACACCTGGTTTGCTGGGAATAGCACCTGTCAGTATTATTTATCCCCTGACAGTGACGCTTCCGTCCCTGTCTATGTTAACGGCAAATCCGACTCTACCGCCCGGTTTGGATCATTTAATGACAGACAAACAAATAGGTGGAGTAGCGGTTATAATGGCTTGGTAGGGAATGGCCACTCCTTTTATATTTGGGGTACCTCTGCCTATAAGTGGCTATTGCATCGGTGGTATGGAAGCTGCTATCTAGGATATCTTGCCCCTCCCCTTCGTGTCTTCCCTAAACTGCCCCCTGGCAGCCCTAGGCAGCGTAGGTTTTTGTATGCCACCCCAGAGCCCGTTACAGAAGGAAACATATTGGGTATGATCTTTCTCCCATCCTATGGTGTGGGACGACTGGCTCAATTTTATCGTAGGCTCTCTGTGTTTCTCACCAAGTATGCCAATGAGACCTTGGCCATAGAGAAAAGCCTTAACTCAGAGCTTTACCAGCTCCGGTTGCTGTCCCTGCAAAACAGACAGGCCTTAGATTATGTTTTAGCCTCCCAGGGCGAGGTGTGTGTCCTTATTGGGAGTGAATGTTGTACTTATGTCCTAGAAAACTCACAGGACATTAACAAGCACGTCCTGTCAGCCGAACAGGCTTTTGAGCAGTGGAAGGCTCAGGAAAGGGAACCCACAGTTTTTGATTCCCTTTGGAGTTGGTTGCCCAACCTAGGAGGACTGGGAAATAGCCTTGTGCGTCTCCTCCTCACAGGTGGGGTACTGTGCCTGGTCACCCTCCTCCTGATTGCTTGTTTTAAATTGCTCCTCCGTAAGCTTTGTGCCCCCCGTTCCCCAGAAATCCCAGCATACCCTCTCATTGAGAACCCTAGCTCTATGGCACTCAATCATATCTTGTCTACAGAATATGAGAAAACTCAGCCAAAAGTTTGTTGAGTATTCTCAAAGGAGGGAACTGTTGGGGTTACTAGGCCTGCCTTAGCCAGAGTTCTTCCATGTTTAAACTCTGTCCTTCCATGTTTAACTCTAATCGACCTCAAAAGCCAAGGACAGGAATTGGAATGTGTAAATAGCCAGTTACCAATTACAACCCCCCCTCATACCAGGTACCAAGCAATAATGATGAGGTTTGCATGTTTCTAGCTGGAGAAGGGGTAATAAACTAAGGGTAAACAGAACCAAATACCTGTTTAGAGGAATGTTACTAACAAGCTAGATTTATAGCCCTAGAATGAATTAACGGCTTAAATGTATAAACATGCCTTCGGTAGAGAGGGGAGGGGGAGTAGAGGGGGGAGTGGTGGGGGGGGGTGGTAGAGGGGGAGGGGGGGGGGCTTAGTTGTAAAGTATAAGAGGAGAGAAACTGTTTTT
>NW_020699868.1:0-1400 GCF_002925995.2 Terrapene triunguis | reverse complement strand
GAGCACACCCTCAAAATGAGCACTTCTGGCCCCCTTGGTGCTTCACCAGGCCAGGCTGCGCAGCAGATCGGGATGACAAATGGTGACAGCAACTAAACCCTACATCCCTTTTCCCTGCAGGTGCCTGCCGAGGCTGCCACTGTCGAGGTGGTGAAGGAGGCCGCGTGTCTTTCAGGCCGTGCAGACGAGCATCCATTTGGTTGGAAAAAAGGCCGACACCGTCAAACAGGAGATCCTGAATAGAGGCCTGCATCTCCTGAGACTGGTCTGGAGCCAGGAACTTTGCTGCATGACCACCGCCAAGGCAACCACTAGGGCAGCTGAATCAGCTGTGTCACAGGCCATTTGGAGGGAGCACCGAGCTGCCGCAGTACCCTCCTCCACCAGAGTTGTGAACTCCTGGGCCATCTCCTGGGTCATGGAGTCCTTGAACTTGAGGAGAGAGTCCCACAAGTTAAAGTTATAGCGACCCAAGACAAAGACCGATGCCAGGGAGATCGTCTATGGCTGGGTAAGTCCAGGCGCGAGGATGGGGATATGGAGCACGGAGCTGATGACTCGTAGCAGCAAGCCGGAGCCATGGGCCGTCGCGGAGACCAAGAATGTGGCGACCGAGGGCTCTGTCTTGGCTCCGGAGACCGGTGGTGCTCGCTTGATTTGTGCAAGGCATTGCCAGCAGGCTTGCCCTCTCGGGGAGCCATAGCCAGATCCATATCTCCACATGGTGCCATCTGCAGTGGGGGCGCTCTCTGCTCTCCCTGTGCCAGGAGCTGGGAGAGTGTCGACTGCGCCATTGGCTTGGGCCCTTTACTGTTCCCTGGAGTCAGTGATGGGTCCTTTCGGGGGAAGGAACTCCCTGGGGCTGAGCCCTTTTGCAAGTCTGGAGTGGGCGTAAGGCCCGAACAAGGTCCTTTGCCTGGAGCCCCCAGGTCGGGCTTGCTCGGTGCCATCTTCTTAGGTTTCTTCTTTGGCACTAGCAATGGGGATTGGTGCCGGGAGGAACCTGGTGCCAGGTGTGCGCTCCACACCGAAGTAAAAGCGCTAGGTGCCACATCGGACTGCTCTGGCTTCAAAGCTGGGTACAGGGCAGCCTGCATCAGGAGGGCCCTGAGATGTATGTTGTGCTCCCTCTGGGTCTGAGGATCAACGTTTTTACAGATGTGACAGCGCTTCTTTATGTGGGATTCCCTGAGACAGCTTAGACAACTATTGGGCGGGTCACTAACAGGCATAGGCCTGTTACACATGGAGCACGGCTTAAAACCCGGGGACCAGGGCATGCCCCACCTGGGGCAATGTCCCCACTGGGACACTATCTAACACTTAACAGCTACTTAACAACTAACTAACAATGGTTAAACTATTTACAGCTAGAAGCACAAGGCTGAGATAGAAAAAAA
>NW_020699867.1:0-1067 GCF_002925995.2 Terrapene triunguis | reverse complement strand
AAAACAATCTTCAAATATGTTACGGGCTGTTACAAAGAGGACGCTGATCAATACTTCTCCATGTCCACTGAAGATAAGACAAGAAGTAATGGGCTTAGTTTGTAGCAAGGGAGATTTAGGTTAGATATTAGGAAAAACTTTCTAACTCTAAAGGTAGTTAAGCTCTAGAATAGGCTTCCAGGGGGGGCTGTGTAATTCCCATCATTGGTCCTGCCTCAGCGCAGGGAGCTGTACTAGATGACATCTCGAGGTCCCTTCCAGCCTGTAGTGAGTCGGCGTGGCCCCCCTCCGCCTCTGGCAGGGTGGCACAGCCCCCATCCCTAGAGTGGGCGGGGCTACCGGGTCCGGGGCCCGCCCCTCCAAGGTCACGGCCCCGACCCGGAAGTATAAAAGCCCAGCACCAAAGCTCAGTAGGGCCCAGCCTGCCGGAGAGAGCAGACGCTCCGGCCCGAGCTCCCGGCTGGGAGTCAGCGGCCGGCCGCGAACCGCCTGCTAACGGCCCGCGCCGCTCGAGCCTTCCTCTAGCCAGGTACCCCGAGGAGGACTGGCCCAGCCTCCCCCGGACCCGTCACGCCGAAGAGGACTGGCCCAGCCTGCCGCGACCCAGCTATCCCGAGGGAGACTGGCCCAGCTGGCCCCAGACCAGCGGCCCCGAGGAGGAGTCAAGCCTGCCCCGGGCCAGCTATCCGGAGGAAGAACTGCCGGACCAGCCCTCAAGCCCCGCTCCCGAGGAGCCGATGCTACTAGACTGGCCCGAACCCAGCACTGCCACCGAGGTAAGCCCCGAGGGGGACGAAGGAAGTAGCCCGGGGGTAGCCGACCCCGGTCAGGCTGCAGAGGCCTCCGAGCCCATGTCAGTATGTGTCGGTCAGGATACCCCACTGACCAGCAGCGATAGTAATCGCTGCTAGGGCCCCGGGCTGGGACGCAGTGGAGTGGGTGGGCCTGCGTCCCCCCCTGCCACCCCCACTCACGGGTGGCAGGCTTCCCCCTCACCCAACGCTCAGGTAGGAACCTGAACCCCCTTTAACTGCTTGTCAGCTCAACCCCTGCCCCAAAGGGCTTGA
>NW_020699866.1:0-3808 GCF_002925995.2 Terrapene triunguis | reverse complement strand
TTGCCAAGATGCTGGTCATAGAGCTTGTTCTTGAAAGATGCATCAGTTGCCTTGGGGAACATGCACTCCTCTTCCAGGATGGAAAAAATACCCATTGGCTGAAAGACACAGCAACAGATGAGAGGAGAGAGGGAAAAGAGATATTACAAATCAGCCTCCTAGACAATGTGAGCATCTCTTGGTTGCATTCAGAAGGGATATTGTGTCAGTGAATGTGCCTTCAACAAGATGAAATTAGAGTAACCTACCTATGGTATCTATTTGTAGGTTTGAAAATAATAAAGATATAGCTCATGGTAAATCACCTTGCGTGTCCTAGACAGATTTTCTATGTGCTAGACAGATAAAGTGAATGAAACAGGAATCATTCTAAACCTCTGTTTCTAGGGGTGAGGCCGTGCATTTCTTTAGATGTCCTTCAAATAGTGACTGTGTCTCAGTAACTGAAAAGAATTCTAAAACTTACACTGTCCTTTTCTTTGTGGAAGTGAGCAGGGACAGGGATGGTTGCCATACAGTTATATGTGGCTGCCTTGTGACCCTATCCCAAAGTTATGGATTGAGACCTTTTCACAACCAATGTCCAATATATTTATTTAATTATTCAGAGTATATTAAATAATTTACATGCACTTGAGCATGCATTTATTCATTATCTTAAGGATAGCAAAATCCTTTAGAAGCTAAAGAACGCTTGAGCACATAAAGCATAAGAACCTTCTCAATGAGTTCAATGCAGGCAGCCAAATCCATCCCAAAGTCAATGAACTCCCATTCGATTCCTTCCTTCTTGTACTCCTCCTGCTCCAGCACAAACATGTGGTGGTTGAAAAACTGTTGCAGTTTCTCGTTGGTGAAGTTGATGCACAGCTGCTCCAGGCTGTTGTACTACACAAAGGGAAAAAGAAGATATATCTATTTGTAAAATCCTGTGCACACCTGATATACCTAACAATGACTCTTCTTTCAACTCATCATGTCTGCGTAACTAACCTGGGCTTCAATGGGATTCTGAGTTCTCTTCCCTAAAACTAGCCAGATGTTTTGGGATTCAATCCTCAGCTCTGCATAGACATTTCTGCAGTGTAAGGCCCAGGCTTGTCCAGCTATTTCTGTGCTCTGGGGCCCAGGCGTACTCAGGCATTTAAGCTCTTGGTCCTGATCATATATTAGGATCTGGGCCTGCCCAGCTCCTTTTGAGCTCTCAGCCCTCTGGCCTACTCAAACATTTCCAGATACTCAGCTGCAACCCTGCCTGGGAGTTAATGAGCTGTCCTCTAGGTGCCATGAACACCTACAATAATTTGCGTTAGGTGGAGGATAATTTCTTTGCTATTATGCACCACCTGTTAACAATTTGAAGGCACTTTCAGTGTAGTTGTCATTTCTGCATATACCACACAAAATCTATCCAAAAATGAAATCATTGGAGGGTCATACTACTGTGGAGGAAGATCAAGAGACACCTGTTTCTGCAGAAAAGTCAGGCTTTTCCAGGAAATTATTTAAATAATTAAAAAAAAAAATAACCCTCAAAGTTCTCAGAACCCCTGAGCATCCCTTCCAAGAACCTGCTGTCAAATCTCTGCTCCTTACATCGAAGATCTCAAAGCCAGCAATGTCCAGGACACCAATGAAGTACTGTCTGGGCTGCTTGGTATCCAGCTGCTGGTTGATACGAATGACCATCCACAGGAACATTTTCTCAAAGACAGCCTTTGCCAGAGCACCCACCGAATTGTGCACCTAACCAGTGGGAGAGGGACTGGAGTTACCATACAAAGCAGAGGAAGAAACCTGGGTGTGTTAATTCAAACCATGAATTCTAGATCCCCAATTGTTACCTGCTGCACAGTTTGACCTTTGGTCACATATTCATTCCCAACCTTCACTCGGGGGTAACACATGGCTTTGAGCAGATCAGCTGAGTTCAGACCCATCAGGTAGGCAGCTTTGTCAGCCACTAAACAAAAAAGAGTGAGAGGAATGAACCAGTAGCTCAAAAATAGACTTTGGTGTCTTTTATAATTACTAGAAAAGAGCAATGAGATCTGTTTGTGTTTCACCAGCTACCACATACTATTAATAACTCCAGTAATTATGGAGTTTAGAGCTTCCTTTATTTCTTGATTTCTTGCTGAAATGTTTTGCATTTGATTCAGAGGGTCTGTACATCAAGTGATTGAAATAATTTGTCAAAAAATATCCCATATGGTCTGAATAAAAAATGTTAAAGGAGAAAGAAGCAGATGAACAGCCAGAATGAAAAGATGGTTTTGAAGCTCTTTCTTTGCCACTTTACTGTGCAGCCTGTATAGAGATTCTGATTTCTGAATGATCAGAATAAAGGACTCAGGTTAGTGGCCATATTCCATGCTGTGCAACCCCACTGACTTCAACAGAATTACAAAGGGATGTATTTCAGTGCAGGATTTGGCCTAGAAACAAATGAGAAAGTCTCTCTTCAGTTTCAAACCATGGCCCAAATTGTGTCCACAGAATGAACATGCAGCTACCATTGGCATAGGCAGGAGCTGTGCATGCCTTCTGGGACAGAATGGAACGTCATGATATTAAACTAGTATAAATACGCAATGCTGGCCCTCTCCTGCCATCACTTCCCCACTGCCTGTCTCATCTCATAGCACAATCCATGGGCTGGTTAGGCAATAAAACACCTACATGGCCCTTTCATGTGCGAAGCCAAGCTGCTTTACAAAGATGGCCATTTTAGAGATGGGGAGGTTGAGATGCTTACACCTTATGTGTCATTTACACCCATGTGTAGTAGGTATGTTATAGTAGGTATGATATAACTTAGACCAGCCCTTATAGCCACCTCCCCCATGAGTTAAATTGTGCCAGCTCAGCACAAGTGATAACTAAGGCTTCATTTTTTGCTTGTATTATTGAGAGTTTAGCTCAGATTCTGCTAATACCTTCCGTGCCATCTGGCTCTGCCTGCTCCTCACGCTGCTTCTGCTTGAACTTCATGTTCCCATAGTGCATGACTGCCCCTGTCAGCTTGTATATGGCCATTTTTTCATCAGAACTGAAGCCCAGAATGTCAATGGCGCTCTGTCAACAGAATCAGGAAAGGAAAGATCTAGCAGCTAGGTGACTTAGGAGCCAAAGCCCCATTGACTTATGATGAGGTTTCAGCTCCTAAAGCACTCAGACATTTTACTCCTTCTCTGGTATAGGTAATAGTCCCTGTGCTACTTTCTGTGTGCTACTCACATCTGTTGCTATGAGTTCCTCCTGATCATCGATGCTGGCTACTGTGATCTCACCTTGACTCACAAAGGGGAAGTCATATGGGTTGGTGGAAATCAGAAGCATCTCTGAAAACAAGAATAGATCCCAATTTTTACCTGCTGCAGTTTGGTCTTTGGTCACGTATTTATTCCAGACCTTGCCTCAGGGTAACACAGGGCTTTAAGGGTATATCTACACTCCATTGCAAACCCAGGTCTGTGGGCCCCACGCCTACAGACTCTATTTCCAAGCTTACACATGTGCATCATGCTGCATAGTAAACCCAGGTTTACAATTGAATGACCTGGTTCTCAGAACCATGCTGATGCATCCATATTGCTCTCAGACTCGAGTCAGACTTTCTGCTTCTGGGGACCCAGGCTTGTGCTGTGGTCCACGCTGAGAAATGACGGAGTTGGACCCAAGTCGCAGCAGGATTTGGGGTTGGACCTACCACCCCACATAGGACCCTGGTCCTGACGACTTACTGACCCGAGTCAGATAGATTTGAGTGTGAACTGTAGAGGAGGGGTTGGGCTCAAACCTGAGT
>NW_020699865.1:0-2314 GCF_002925995.2 Terrapene triunguis | reverse complement strand
CAGCCCTACATTTCTATGATTCTATGACTAATGTTTTTATCCCAAAATATATTAAATTGTGGGACAAGGTATTTTTAATAACTAAGGCTGAATATATGGACCTGAGCAGGGAAGAGTCCCTCTAAAATTTAATATGACCCCCAGCAACTAAAGAATTCTCAAATGAATCAGGCACTTGAATTGAAAAGATACCTTCTCAATGAGCTCAATGCAGGCAGCCAGGTCCATCCCAAAGTCAATGAATGTCCATTCAATTCCTTCCTTCTTGTACTCCTCCTGCTCCAGCACGAACATGTGGTGGTTGAAAAACTGTTGCAGTTTCTCATTGGTGAAGTTGATGCACAGCTGCTCCAGGCTGTTGTACTACACAAAGGGAAAGACAAATGTATGTGTATTAAAGATTTTAAAGATGTAACAGCAACTGTGAAGCTGTGGTGGCACTTCTAATCCTAAAGTGGGCTTCCCAGTGTAAATGTAATGGGTTGTATTGACAAGGCACCACCAGTTCAGGCCCTGTTTGCAATTCCCTCAATGGGATTTGTGCATGAATACGGGAGAGCAAAAAGACCTTGAATTCATTGTTCCCAGGAGAGCTCCTTTGAAGTCAATAGTAAGGTAAAATCTATTATTTACTATGCTATCATATCTCCTGGGACATGTCAACATTTTCAGTGCCTGCCCACACCAGAATTTCTATGCTTTCAGATCAAGGCCATGCTTGTTTCCAGGCTCTGGCCCAGATAAGCTCCCTGCTGCGCCAGCATTTCCTCACTCTCGCTGCAGGCTGTTTGTGGGGTCTGGCGCCCGGTACTAACCCATCTGACCCTTCTGACCAGGCATTTATGCAGTATTGACTTGGCCCACCCAGGAATTCCCATACCCTGGCCCAGACCTGTATGTGCCTCAGCCCTTGGGCTTGCCTTTGTGTTCATTGCCCCACGCTTGCTCAGGTGCTTCTGAGCATTCACCTCATTACACAATAGTTTATTTGACAAGCTCAACCTGTTGAAAAGTTGAAAGCGCATAATACTGCAGTTGCTATTTATTTCTACATACAAAACCTAATTCCATCTTTTTAAAAGTGAAGCCCTTTGAGTGTCATGCTCTGCAGAAGCTGAGACAGGGCACTTCTCCAGAAAAGGCAGGCTTTTCCAGAAAATTTGAAATTATTTGAAAACTTCTAAGATCTTCAGAAAAACATATTTCTCTGAATTTTCACAACCCCTCAGTGTCCCTTCCAGGAACCTGCTGTCAAATCCCTGTTCCTTACATCAAAGATCTCAAAGCCAGCAATGTCCAGGACACCAATGAAGTACTGTCTGGGCTGCTTGGTATCCAGCTGCTGGTTGATACGAATGACCATCCACAGAAACATCTTCTCATAGACCGCCTTTGCCAGAGCACCCACCGAATTGTGCACCTAAACCAGCGGGAGAAGGACTGGGGTTACCATACAAAGCAGAGGAAGAAACCCCAGTGTGTTAATTCAAACCAGAATTCTAGATCACCAATTGTTACCTGCTGCACGGTTTGACCTTTGGTCACATATTCATTCCCAACCTTGACTCGGGGGCAACATATGGCTTTGAGCAGGTCAGCTGAGTTCAGATTCATCAGGTAGGCTGCTTTGTCAGCCACTAAAAGGACACAGTCAGAGGAATCAATTATTGGACAACAAATAGAATGTGGTGTATGTGAGATTTCTCTCAAAAGCAAATGTAATGTTAAATGTTCTATTCATGCAATTCTATTAATGTAATCTTATAGTAGAGATTGTGCAGGCATAAAAGACATGAAATTCAAAAGTAGGCTTTTTTTTGAAAGTCAGTGGGAGTTAAGCACCCAGTGCCTTTGAAAATGTACCCCTAAGCACCTAAAAATAAAGGATGATTGTAAAAGAGACTCCTCAAACAGAACTGAAAGCTAAAGCTTGACATTTTGACATAATTCAAGTTCTATGGATTGATTTATTGCTTGCGTTATTGAGAGTGTAATTTCTGCTAATACCTTCTGTGCCATCTGGCTCTGCCTGTTCCTCACGCTGCTTCTGCTTGAATTTCATGTTCCCATAGTGCAGTACTGCCCCTGTCAGCTTGTAAATGGCTATTTTTTCCTCAGAACTGAAGCCCAAGATGTCAATGGCGCTCTGTCAACAGAATCAGTAAAGTAAAGATCTTATCTAGTAAAGTTAATACTTCACATAATAATTATCATGTGTTACTCACATCTGTGGCCATGAGTTCTTCCTGGTCATCAATGCTGGCTACAGTGATCTCACCTTGACTCACAAAGGGGAAGTCATATGGGTTGGTGG
>NW_020699864.1:0-4485 GCF_002925995.2 Terrapene triunguis | reverse complement strand
AGTGCTTCTCAGATTGCTCATCAGCTTGTTTAAATTCTCCTGTGAGAGCATAAGCAAAGGTTTAGGTTAACCAATGTTACACTGCATATGCACTGATAGAAGCAGTAAACTCATTATAATGGGATCATGCACATTACTCCTGGGGGGAGAGGGATTCTGTGCCAAATAATTAAAAATTCTGCAAAATTCTGCCAATTTTATTTGTCAAGATAATGCAATATAATCACACCAGTTTTAATTATTTTAGTAAGTTATTTAAACTACAGTACAGAAAAAAGTCACAGTTACTATTCAGCATTTCCTAAACACATGAAAGTTAACTTGGTAACTAATACCCTGCATTCCAGTAATAATCCTGGATTTTCATTTAAATTACGTTACAGAACACCAAACAGCAAAAAAAGTGCCAGCCCCACCCCCTGATGGTGATCAATGTCTCTCCCAGAGGCATGCATGCCCAGCCCTCCTCCCCACACTGAGATTTCCATCTCTGAGGCTGATCCAGGCATGCTGGAACAGATGTGCTGCCAGAGAAGAGGCGCATGTCCCCCCGCAGAGTTCTTTTGCATTTTTCTTCATGGTGGGGCCACAGAAATATGCGGACCATACGAATTCTGCGCCCCCACAGCGGTGCAGAATTCTGTCAGGAGTAGCACATAACCAATGTAGACAGACTAGCTTGCAAAACGTCCCAGCCGGAATCATTATAACCTACGTTCTCTTCTTCCTTTTGGCTCTTAAATATGGTCATTAAAGTGAGGTATAAAACTGTAGAAATAGTGCTACCTAGAATTGTGGAATGTAATGTTCCCAACTCACAATTTTATCAAGAGTCTCACTATATTTGGTGTTTTTCTTATGCCCCAGTTCCTGGAATCAATTGATTTGGGGGAAATGTCAGTTTTTAACTGAAAAATAAACGTAAGTTTCTGAACCTCAGGGTTGAGGATAAAAGCTGGAAAATGTGTCCTAAGTGTGCACTAAAGGCTCAGAGAGCAGAGGGCAAGAAAAAAAGCCAACACTGATTATTTCTTGAAATCATATTTCACTCTCATGACTTTTGGGGGCCCAACTCATGGTTCTCAAATGCCACTGGTTGGCAATACTGAAAATGTTCACCAAGACAGGACAGGAAACCAGTGTCAGAAAGGGCATCATATCCTGGGAGCCCTGGAGATCCTTTGTTTTTTTTTATGGGATGTATGTGAACGGGGGGAAAAGAGTATGAGAATGGAAAGGAGCAGAGCAGTGGGGGAAGTGAGACATTTCTAAGTTTTCAGGTGGTTTAAATGTAAGCAGTCTGGACCTGTAACAATAGGATGCTCCTGGGGCCCATGCATGTATCCAAGTATCCTGGTTCAAGACTTTGGCCAGCAGATGGGCCAGTGTCACATGATGGTGGCCTGTGAGTGGTACTTAAGAGGGAGCCAGTTTGTACAGAGGAGTGTGACCCAGAGTCAGGAGAAGGACCTGGCAGGAGATATCTGCATGGAGAAGGAATAGAAGTGTTGGCTGGTAAAAGCTTTAGGAAAGGCCAGACAGCTGAGGCTGGCATTGGGAAGGAATTGTAAAGTCTGTGGGGAAGATTTGTGGTGAGTTGAGTTGAAATGATGTGTTTTACGCCACACCTCAAGAAGGAGATGAATTTGAACCACATAAGTCTACATGCATTCTTCAGGGAGCAGCGTCAGGGAAACTGAGGCAGCAGACACCTAACCAGATGGGAGAAGTGAACCCCATTACAGGGCCACATACAGCTCTGAATCCAGAGCTGGTGCAAGGAGGGCCTTTCTTAGAAACTACTTTTGTTTAACATCATTGTTTATTATATCATCCTGGGGAAGGGAAAAAAGGACAGACTCTGCACTCAATGAAATGGAGATACAGCAGGTTAACTTCGCATAAGAATCAAGGGGCTTTTACCACAACTGAGCCAGCTGGAAAATAACCTTTTCAGATTTAAAGTGAGATTTCTCATTATCTTGACAGAGAACACAATAATGAACACTGTACTGTACCCTGAAAAGAGCAGAAACGGTCTGAAAAGAAGAACCCTTCTTCTTGCTCCCCTTCTTGGAGCCACCGCCATCTGCACAATGAAAGAGAATGAAAACACGTTTTAGATTTTTTATGTTCCCTTTTGTGATTCTAGAAGAAGTATCTCTGTATATATTGTATATTGTGGATGAATACAAATACCTGCATCTCCACCATAGGCGGCAAAGAGAAAAGCCAGTGTTTTCATTGACGATTTCTGGTACAACCCAATGACAGTTTCATTCAGGGGATCTTTGTTCTTCTCGAGCCAGCCAGTGATGTTGTAGTCCACAATGCCAGCATAGTGCACCAGGGCGAAGTGGGCCTCAGGCTTTCCTTTGACAGGCTTGGGCTTCTGGAAGTTGTTGGACTTGCCAAGATGCTGGTCATAGAGCTTGTTCTTGAAAGAAGCGTCAGTTGCCTTGGGGAACATGCACTCCTCTTCCAGGATGGAGAAAATACCCATTGGCTGAAATAAACAGCACCAAATAAGTAGAAAGAGGGAGAAATTGATTACAAACTGCCATCCTGGACAATGTGGCCATCTCTTGGTCAGAAGACTGACAGAGTTCAGAGGTTGAGAAACAGGTCAGAAAAGGATGTACTCCAAGTACATCTCCTGACAAAATGGGAGATTAAACAAGCTGAATTTCATCTATTTCAGCTTTGAATGTAACATAATCGCTCATGGAAATTTTACTTTTTTGTAACAAACATTTTGACAAGTGCAACAATATTGTCATGTTTACATAAAAGTCCTTACCCAAATGAGCTCACACAACATGAAGATATCTTGCTAAAAAGGCCTGTTGTTCTCCAGAACTGTATACTTTCAGCAAATGTTCTTAATTCTTAGTGCCCTACATTCAAAATCACCACCTCCTCATTGTTGCACTCAGAAGATGTATACATTAGAGAGAGAGAACATATTTGCCCAGAACTGTATTTTTCCATTTTCTATATTCACCATGAACACAATTTCTTAGCTACAAATGTTGAAGACAATGTCAAAGTGATCAGAATATTATATTTCTGCCTTCCTCACCAAATCTACCAGGAAATGATTAACTGGATATGACACTGATTAACTGGATATGACAGGGCCTGTAGAGCACAAATGTAGAACATTCTTTTAATGAAGTTATCATACTGATATAATCTTCATGTTACTTGGGCAATAATATCAAGAAACCAAAATATACTACTTTTTCAGATTTCTCCATGGTTTGCTTTGAAGAATTAATTCTTTCAGTACTAAAGATTACAGAAGCATGCTTTAAATTGGAAACTGTGTCCAGGTTTCTGAAAAGGGTCCTGTTATAAGGTAATTTAGGTCATCTTTCCATTTTGGAGAAGGACAAACATACTACCTATCTTAAAAGGGGGACCAAAGAGGACCTAGGGAATTGCTGAACTGTCAGTCTAACATCAATACCTGGAGAAATACTAGAACAAATTATTAAACAATCAATTTGTAAGCACCTAGAAGATAGAAGGGTAATGAGTAATAGCCAATATGGATTTGTCAAAAAACATCATGCCAAACCAACCTCATTTCCCTCTTTGACAGGGTTGTGGCCTAGTGGATAGCAAGGAAGCTGTAGACAGGATATATCTTGATTTTAGTAAGGTTTTGACATTATCCCACATGACATTCTCATAACCAAACTAGGGAAATGTAGTCTAGATGAAATGACTATAAGGTGGATGCAAAACTGGTTGAACAACCATTCTCAAAGAATAGTTATCAACTGTTCCTTGTCAAACTGGGAGGATGTATCTAGTGGGCTCCCACAGGTGTCAGTCCTGGGTCTGATACTACTCAATATTTGCCTTAATAACTTGTATAATTGAATGTATAGTATGCTTATAAAATTTGTGGATGACACCAAGCTGGGAGGGGTTGCTAGCACTTTGGAGGACAGGATTAGAACAAAAAATGACCTTGACAAAATGGAGAACTGGTCTGGAATCAACAAAATGAAATTCAATAGACAGGTGCAAAATACTACATTTAGGAATTAAAAATCAAATGCACAATTAAAAATGGGGAAATAACTGGCTAGGCAGTAGTACTGCTGAAAGGAAACTGGAGGTTATAGTGGAACACAAATTGAATATAAGTCAACAATATAATGCAGTTGCAAAAAAGGCTAATATTCTGGGATGTCATATATAAGACACAGGAGTATGGTAGGTAAAACGTGGGAAGTAATTGTCTATCGTCTATGCCATCTATTCAGCATGGTGAGGCTTTAGCTGGAGGCCCACTTCTGGGCACCACACTTTCAGAAAGATGTGGACAAATTGTAGAGAGTCCAGAGGAAAGCAACAATAATGATAAAGGGTTTAGAAAAATCTCACGTTTAGCCTTGAGAAAAGAAGATGAAGAGAAAACCTGAAAACAATCTTCAAATATGTTACGGGCTGTTACAAAGAGGACGCTGA
>NW_020699863.1:0-7422 GCF_002925995.2 Terrapene triunguis | reverse complement strand
TTGCCAAGATGCTGGTCATAGAGCTTGTTCTTGAAAGATGCATCAGTCGCCTTGGGGAACATGCACTCCTCTTCCAGGATGGAGAAAATACCCATTGGCTGAAAGACACAGCAACAGATAAGAAGGGGGATAGGAGAAGAGAGAGAGAGATTACATGAGGATTTTCTGGATGCAACAATGTGACCATCTCTTGGTCTAGTTAAAAAGAGGATATTACTAGTGCTGTAGAGGACAAGTAATAGTGTTGATGTAATATACTTACATTTCTGTAAGGCATTTGGTTTTGTACTCATGACATTTTGATTACAAAACTAGAAAGATATAAAATTCACATGGCACACATTAAGTGGATTAAAAGCTGGCTAACCTGATAAGTCTCAAAATCTAAATGTACATGGAGAATCATCATTGAATGGGTATGTTTCTAATGGGAACCCACAGGGATTGGTTCTTGGCCCAACACTATTTAACATTTTTATCAATGACCCGAAAGAAACCATAAAGGCATCACTGATAAAGTTTGCAGGTGACACAAAAATTGAGGGAATGGTATATAATGAAGATGACAGGTCACTGACACCAAGTGATCTGGACCACTTGGTAAGCTGGGCTCAAGCAAACACTATGCATTTTAATATGGCTAAATGTAAATGTATCCATCTAGGAACAAAGAATGTGGGCCACACTTACTGGATGGAGGACTCTATCGCGGGAAGCAGCGACTCTGAAAAAGATTTGGGGGCCATGGTGGATAATCAGTTGAACATGAGCTCCCAGTGCAGTCAAAAGGGCTAATGTGATCCTGGGATGCATAAACAGGGGAATCTTGAGTAGTAGTAGAGGTTATTTTACCTCTGTATTTGGCAGAACTGCCCAGAGATTGCTTAGAACCGCTGCTGGAATACTGCACCCAGTTCTGGTGCCCACAATTCAAGAAGGATGTTGATGAATTGGAGAGGGTTCAGAGAGGAGCCATGAGAATGATTAAAGGATTAGAAAACCTGCCTTACAGTGATAGACTCAAGGAGGTTAATTTATTTAACAATGAGAAGGTGAGGAGTGATGTGATTACAGTCTATAGGTATCCACATCGGAAACAAATATTTAAGAATGGGCTCTTCAGTCTAGCAAAGAAAGGTATAACACTATGAAATGGCTGGAATTTGAAGCTAGACAAATTCAGAGTGGAAATAAGGTGTAATTTTTTAAGAGAGAGGGTAATTAACCATTGGAACAATTTACCAAGGGTCGTGGTGAATTCTCCAGCAGGGATAATTTTTAAATCGAGATTGGATATTTTTCTAAACAATCTGCTCTAGGAATCATTTGGGGGCAGTTCTCTGGCCTGTGTTACACAGAAGGTCAGACCAGATCATCACAATGGTCCCTTCTGGCCTTGGAATCTATGAACTTTAATTCACTGAAACTGCCATGGACAAAGCAAAATTAAACCAACTGAATACTGACATATTTTCAGCTTTGCATGTAACATATAGCACTGAGTGAAGAATTTTTTTTAAAATCATCAAATGATTCATTTGAAAAATGAACATTTGCTGAATACATTATTCATTTGATATTTTTCAATCAACCCTAGATACATTAATGGCACATGAAAATTAATTTTATTTATGCTAGAAAGGATGTGAAAAATAAAATAACTAATTTATAACTGAATTGGAATCACAGAGGCTTGGAGAGATAAGTCTCCTGACTGGAATATTGGTACAGAGGGGTACAGCTTGTTCAGGAAGGACAGGCAGGGGGAAAAGGGAGAAGGTGCTGACAAGAATATATCCATTTGTCCTGAGGTCCAGAAGTAGGTGGGAGGCAGACCAATAGAGAGTGTCTGGTTAAAAACAAAAGGGGTAAAAATAGGGATGATGTCATGGTATGGGGTCTACTATAGACCACTCAATCAGGAAGATTAGGTGAACGAGGCACTTCTAGAACAAAAAACAGAAATAACCAAAACACAAGACCTGGTAGTAATGGGAGATTTTAACTCCCCAGCCATCTGTTAGGAAAGTAATACTGCAAAACATAAAATGTCCAGTAAGTTCTAGGAATGTGCTGCGTACAACTTTTGCTTCTAGAAAGTGGAGGAAGTAACCACAGGGACAGCCATTTTAGACTTGATTCTGGCCAACAGGGAAGAATTGGTAGTGAATCTGAAGGTGGAAGGCCATTTGGGTAACGGTGATCTTGAGATGACAGATTTCATGATTCTAAGGAAAGGAAGGAGTGAGAGCAGCAGAATAAGGACAATGGACTTCAGCAAAACAGACTTTAAGAGACTCAGAGAAGTGGCAGGGGAGGTCCCATGGGAAGAAAATCTAAGGGATAAAGGAGCTCAGGAGAGCTGGCAGTTTCTCAAGGAGACAACGTAAAGGCACAACTGTAAACTATCCCAATGCAAAGGAAAGACAGGAAGAATAGTAAGAGGTTAATATGGTTCTTTAACAACCTGAAAATCAAAAGGAATTCTACAAAAAAGTGGAAACACGGACAAAATCCTCATCTTCACATCCAAGGAGGCCATAGAAATGAAAGAGCATCTATATTGGCCCAGACTGATTGTCATCTTATGTATATAAGGTATACGGTACCTAGCACAATAGGATCCCAGTTAGTGACCTGGGAGCTCCTGCACTACAAATAATAATAATGATTAATAATTCATGTGCATTACAAACATTTAGCTTGTCAAAAATGGTTACAGTATCCGTGAAGAAAGACAACAAAATAATCAGTATCTATTTCAGTGTGAAAATTGAGTTCCCAGCAGGTTAGCTGTCCTATTGACAACAACACGCAGACCTTTAATCACATAACATTGGCATAAAGTTCCTGCTATGTGTACAATAATCACATCAAGACAGAAAAATTTACATCTTTTTCAGGAATTACTTCTGTTTTTCCTGAGAAGAATGATGTATACTATTGACAAAAAGTAGAAAAATTTAACTTCCAGGATACTATCTCTTTGAGTTGTGATAGTGGGGCTTTCTGGTATGCTTTAAAATTAAATCTGCGTCCAGGATTCTGAAAAGAATCCTGCTAAAGGTAAACAATGCCATCTTTCCACTCTTGGAAAGAAGAGGGTGCAGGACTGTTGTCATAAAGCTATGTGTGGTCTTCTTAATGTTTCAGAGCAAAAAATTAGAACATTATGGGTCAAGATATTTATGGCCCGGAGCATGGAAAATCCATCTAAAATTCAATGCAACCCACAATAATTAAAGAATTCTTGAACATATAAGGCATTTGAATTGAAAAGATACCTTCTCAATGAGCTCAATGCAGGCAGCCAGGTCCATCCCAAAGTCAATGAATGTCCATTCAATTCCTTCCTTCTTGTACTCCTCCTGCTCCAGCACGAACATGTGGTGGTTGAAAAACTGTTGCAGTTTCTCATTGGTGAAGTTGATGCACAGCTGCTCCAGGCTGTTGTACTACAAAAATGCAATGAAACTGATTACTTTCAATGTATATGTGAAAAAGCTAAAGTTTGAAGAACAATGCTACTATTGTGCAGCAAATCCTGGGACACTTTCTGAATTCTTATCCCTAGAGCCAGCCAGATGTTTTGGGAGTTCTATTCTCAGCTCTGCCAAAACATTTCTGCAGTGTCAGGCCCAGGCTTGTCCAGGTATTTCTGTGCTCTGGGACCCAAGCCTACTCAGGCATTTCTCAACTCTTGTCCCTGATCCTTGACCAGGCATTTGGGTCTGAGCCTGGCCAACTCCTTCTGAGCTCTCAGCCCTCTGGCCTACCCAGACATTTCCAAACCCTAAGCCCCAAGCCTGCCTGGGAGTTAGCGAGCTGCCCACTAGGTGCCATAAACACCTACAATAATTTGTGTTAGGTACACAATCATTTCTTTTCTATTAGGCACCACCTGTTAACAACTTGAAGGCGCTTTCAATGCAGTTGTCATTTCTACATGCACCACACAAATCTATCCAAAAATGGACTCATTAGAGGCTCGTGGTGCCTTAGTGGAAGATCAAGATCAAGACTGTTTCTGCAGAAAAGTCAGGCTTTTCCAGGAAATTATTTAAATACAAAATATATAATGTTAAAAAAACCCTCAAATTTCTCAGAACCCCCGAGTGTCCCTTCCAGGAACCTCCTGTCAAATCCCTGCTCCTTACATCAAAGATCTCAAAGCCAGCAATGTCCAGGACACCAATGAAGTACTGTCTGGGCTGCTTGGTATCCAGCTGCTGGTTGATACGAACAACCATCCACAGGAACATCTTCTCATAGACCGCCTTTGCCAGAGCACCCACCGAATTGTGCACCTAACCAGTGGGAGAGGGACTGGAGTTACCATACAAAGCAGAGGAAGAAACCCGGGTGTTTTAATTCAAACCAGGAGTTCTAGATCACCAATTGTTACCTGCTGCACGGTTTGACCTTTGGTCACATATTCATTCCCAACCTTGACTCGGGGGTAACACAAGGCTTTGAGCAGGTCAGCTGAGTTCAGATTCATCAGGTAGGCTGCTTTGTCAGCCACTAAACAAGGAAAGGAATGAATTAGTAGCTCAAAGATAGGCTTTGGTGTCTTTTATAATGACTAGAAAAGAGTAATGAGATCTGTTTTTGTTTTACCAGCTACCACATCGATTAATAACTCCAGTAATTATGGAATTTGGAGCTTCCTTTATTTCTTGATTTCTTGATTAATTGTTTTGCATTTGATTGAGAGGGTCTGTACATCAAGTGATTGTAAGAATTTGTTCACAAATACCTCATAAGGGCTAAATAAAAACAATTTTTAAGGAGAAAGAAGCAGATGAACAGACAGAATGAAAAGATGGCTTTGAAGTTCTTTCTTTGCCACTTTACTGTGCAGCTTGTCTAGGGATCCTGATTTCTGAATGATCAGAAGCAAACAGGCTAATGGCCGAACACTGTCCTGACCTAAACCTGTGCAATTCCGTTGACTTCAGTTCCCACAGCTCCTACGGCCTCCAGCATTGGCTGAAATTACTTAAATGATTTTATTATTAATAACAGCATGTAATGCCATTATTGAATATATCATGACCAGGTCTATAATGGTCATGTTTCCTTACAACTGTTTTCTTTAGTTCTGTTTGCATTTGCCCTTAGATCCTAATCGTCTCAAGAAAGTGAAGCGTTTTCACTCTGTAAAGAGCAGTTAGCTTTTGACAAAGTGATCAACTGACCTTGAAATAATGTCTATTTATAGAACCACTCCTACATTCCCTTCCAGAGACATACATCCTAGAGAGAGGAAGATCAGAATCCTGGGCAGAGCACAGACCTCTCACTTTTTATCTAACGGAAGGATGTCAAACCCTAGGGCCCCAATTCTGACCTCAGCTGCTGTGCCTTTACACCACCTCTACTGAAATAAAATGCCATAAACCAGACAGTTTCAAGCACTGGGAAACATCCTCAGCATAAGGGACTTCCTTGGAAGGTGTAAAGCAGCTGGAACAGCTCTTCAGTGCTCCCCTTGCAGCCCATCAGCTATGGGGCGTCCCAGCAGTGCTCCCGACAAAGGGATTATGGCAGGACTGCTGCAGGATTGTAGATATTCTCCGCTGAAAAAACAGCCCTTGGGGGCTGGTATAGTTGAGCATACATTACAGCAGCTCTCTGGCCATACCAGCTTATGTTAGTCAGCAGGGTTGGCCCCAGCAAGCTGCAGAATCCCAGGGACTGCAGAGGTGGTGCACTGCCACCCTTGCCCTTCCTGAGATCTGCCAGGCTCAGCCCAAATGAAGCTCAGAGTCCGTGCCTAAGGGCCTCATTCTCCACTGCCTGCCACCTCGTACAAAGTGAATGCAAATTGGATGTGACACCCTGCTGGTTCAGAACTATCTGCTCACATATCCTGGAAGCAATGTTTTATACACACTTTGCAAGGCATAATCATAGAATCATAGAAGATTAGGGTTGGAAGAGACCTCAGGAGGTCATCTAGTCCAACCTCCTGCTTAAAGCAGGACCATCCCCAACTAAATCATCACAGCCAGGGCTTTGTCAAACCGGGCCTTAAAAACCTCTAAGGATGGAGACTCCACCATCTCCCTAGGTAACCCATTCCAGTGCTTCACCACCCTCCTAGTGAAATAGTTTTTCCTAATATTCAACCTAGACCTCCCCCACTGCAACTTGAGACCATTGCTCCTTGTTCTGTCATCTGCCACCACTGAGAACAGCCTAGCTCCATCCTCTTTGGAACCCTGCTTCAGGTAGTTGAAGGCTGCTATCAAATCCCCCCTCACTCTCCTCTTCTGCAGACTAAATAAGCGGTACTAGTCAGGGACTAGGTGCCAGGCCATGTAAAATTAGGCCCTTTGCTTCTCTGTTTCTTCATCACTGTTGGAGGAGACTTTGGAAGATTCTTCACTGCATTACTTTAGCTTTACACCAGTGCAACACCATTGACATTAGTGGACTTACATCAATGTAAAACTGATGACAGAGTGGCAAATCAGTGTCTAAGGTTAGGTCTACACTACCCGCCTGAATCGGCGGGTAGAAATCGATGTCTCGGGGATCGAATTATCGCGTCTCGTGGGGACGCGACAATCAATCCCCGAATCGACGCTCTTACTCCACCAGCGGAGGTGGGAATAAGCGCCATCGACTGGGAGCCATGGAGGTCGATTTTGCCGCCGTCCTCACAGCGGGGTAAGTCGGCTCCGATACTTCGAATTCAGCTACGCTATTCGCGTAGCTGAATTTGCGTATCTTAAATCGACCCCCCCCCCATAGTGAAGACCTGCCCTAATATAGTAGCAGCCATAGGGACAGATTCACTAGCAAACTCTGGCTGTTACGTGCTGTTCCAGTGATGCAAAGCAGGTCAGAACTCAACTGAATTATCTGCTTAAGCAAAATTAATGTTGGATTTGCAATGCCAGAGTTGCATGAAACATCCAGAACATATCTGTAAATCTGGTCCTGAGTTATTGCTTGAGAGTTTAGATACAGATTTTGCTAATACCTTCTGTGCCATCTGGCTCTGCCTGCTCTTCACGCTGCTTCTGCTTGAATTTCAGGTTCCCATAATGCATGACTGCCCCTGTCAGCTTGTAAATGGCTGTTTTTTCCTCAGCACTGAAACCCAATATGTCAATGGCGCTCTGTCAAAAGAATCAGTAATGTAAATATCTTCTCTAGTAAAGTTAGTATTCCACATAATAATTCTCGTGTGTTACTTACATCTGTGGCAATCAGCTCTTCCTGGTCATCTATGCTGGCTACAGTGATCTCACCTTGACTCACAAAGGGGAAGTCATATGGGTTGGTGGTAATCAGAAGCATCTCTGAAAACAAGCATAGGATATACGTGGGTATAATTTAATTGACCATGTTACTGAGTTCATCAGTGACCAGTTCCACCAAAAGAGTTAAAACGTTTCTTACCAATTA
>NW_020699862.1:0-3409 GCF_002925995.2 Terrapene triunguis | reverse complement strand
TCAGATTGCTCATCAGCTTGTTTAAATTCTCCTGTGAGACCATAAGCAAAGGTTTAGGTTAACCAATGTTACATCTGTATCTGCACCGATAGACGCAGTAAACCCATAACCAATGTAGACAAACTAGCTTGCAAAACTTTCCAGCTGGGGTCATTCTAACCTAAGGTGCCCTCTTTCTTTGGAGCTTGAACACGTTTATTAAAGTGAGATATAAAACTCTGAAAGTAGCTCTACTTGAGCAAGCTGGAAAAGGCTACCAAGACAGGACCAGAAACTAATGGGAAATGGCCACAAGGGCTGTTATGGAAGCCAAAGGAGGACATTTTCAAAGAAAGATGATTATCTGCAAACATCAGGCCATCCTTCTGAACAAGATATTTCTTTCTGTTGATTATATTGGAAAACGCAGAGGGGATGAGAGAGGAAGGGAGCAGATGCAGTGGCAGAAGAGGCTAACAAAGGACACAATTCTGTGTTTTCAGGTGTTTGAAATGTAGGCAGTATGGGCCATTAACATCCCTGAAATCCAGAGCTGAGTGGAAGGCTGCACATGACCCTGTAACAATTTCCACTGAAAGCGAAGGAAGCAGGAAGGGGAATATTAAATCCTATAACAGCATCTCGGGTCGGGGGGTCTCTTAAGACTAATTTGGTTTGACATAATTGTTTCTGACATCTTCATCCTCGGAGAGGAGACAAAAGGACAGACTCTGCTTTCTGTTACACCTAGGTATATTCAGAGGAACTCTGCCACGGAATAGAAATGGAGTTACTATGAGCCACCTCCTCAGATCTGACGCTGCTACACTTGGCACAAATCAGGAGGGAGGCTGCATTGTTAGCTATAAAGGCAGCCCCGAGGCACAGTTCTAAGCAATCCCTGGGCAGTTCTAAGATGTGCCTACTGCCCATAGCACCGACAGCCTATTCTGGCTTCCAGACATTAGCTGGACCATGCCGCTTTCCCTCTGCCATATCCCCTGTACCAGTTGCTGGAAAGCAGGTGGTCTTGGACCCACTGTGCTGGCCCTACTCCTTCTGCACATTCCCCCATGCTCGGCAGGCAGCCAGACTAAGGCGGGCAGCCAGACCCACTAATACTAGTACATAGTGGCCACAGTAGGGGGCAAAATTGGTTTAATCCTGTGTAAATGAGAACAGAATCTGGCCCAAGTACTTTAGACATCATCCAAAGCTGGGTGTCTTTCCACTGATTTCGATGGGCTTTGGATCAGGCCCTTTAAGAGCAACTGAAAGAGGCTTTTTGACTTAAAAAGTTCACAACTGAGACCACTGGGAAAATAGACTTTTTAGATATAAAGGGAATTTCCAACCCACCATCACAGAGAACGCAATAAGGAACAATGTACTGTACCCTGAAAAGAGCAGAGACGGTCTGGAAAGAAGAACCCTTCTTCTTGCCTCCCTTCTTGCCACCACCCTCTGAATCACACACAAAAAGGACAAAATTAAAAGGATGCACTTTGGGGTTTGAACGGTTACTCTCACAGGCGGGCGGTGTTTGCCTGTAACAGCCAACCCTGTTAATAACCATTGGTCATGCTGAGAAAAGGCTAATGGTTTCTGCTACAGCAGACAGCTCATTATTAGGGCTGTCGATTAATCCCAGTTAACTCACGCAATTAACTCAAAAAATTCATCGCAATTAAAAAAATTAATCACGATTAATTGAAGCTTTAATCGCAGTGTTAAACAATAGAATACCAACTGACATTTATTAAATATTTTGGATGTTTTTCTACATTTTCACATATATTGTATTCTGTGTTGTAATTGAAATCAGTGTATATTATTTTTTATTACAAATATTTGCACTGTAAAAATGATAAGCAAAAGAAATAGTGTTTTTCAATTCACCTCATACAAGTACTGTAGTGCAATTTCTTTGTCATGAAAGTGCAACTTACGAATGTAGATTTTTTTGTTAGATAACTACACTCAGAAAAAAGCAACAGAGGGTCCTGTGGCACCTTTAAGGCTAACAGAAGTATTGGGAGCATAAGCTTTCGTGGTCTTGCATCTGAAGAAGTGAGGTTCTTACCCACGAAAGCTTATGCTCCCAATACTTCTGTTAGTTTTAAAGGTGCCACAGGACCCTCTGTTGCTTTTTACAGATTCAGACTAACACGGCTACCCCTCTGATACTACACTCAGAAACAAAACAATGTAAAACTTCAGAGCCTACAAGTCCACTCAGTCCTACTTCTTGTTCAGCCAATCGCTAAGACAAACAAGTTTGTTTACATTTACAGGATATAATGCTGTCTGCTTCTTATTTACAATGTCACCAGAAAGTGAGAACAGGCATTTGCATGGCACTTTTGTAGCCGGCATTACAAGGTATTTAATATGTGCCAGATATGCTAAACGATCATATGCCCCTTCATGCTTGGGCCACCATTCCAGAGGACATGTTTCCATTGTGATGATGCTATTAAAAAAATAATGTGTTAATTAAATTTGTGACTGAACTCCTTGGGGGAGAATTGTATGTCCCCTGCTCTGTTTTACCCACATTCTGCCATATATTTCATGTTATGGCAGTCTCGGATGATGACCCAGCACATGCTGATCATTTTAAGAACACTTTCACTGCAGATTTGACAAAACACAAAGCAGGTACTAATGTGAGATTTCTAAAGATAGCTACAGCACTCAAAAATAAATATAAAGTGAGCACTGTACACTTTGTATTCTGTGTTGTAATTGAAACCAATGTATTTGAAAATGTAGAAAACATCCAAAATATTAAATAAAAATATTCCATTATTGTTTAGCAGTGTGATTAATTGCACGATTAATCACAATTAATTTTTTTAATTGTGCGATTAATCACGATTAATTTTTTTAATTGCTTGACAGCACTACTATCACACCCATATGTAAGGGTGGTAGGCGTGACTGTCTGGAGAAAGAGGAACTAGGGTGTGCAACGCACAATCTTGACAATACTAAGGAGGAGGCTTGAGCTACACTTGATCAGATTTTTTATTTCCTTTTTAATAAGACCAAGCCACAGGCAGAAGATGACTTTTCACTCTCTACAGTGTGCCACTAGATTAGAACTGGTAGGGATTCTAGAGGAATCAGTTTATTGTGAATCAATTAAAATATGGATTTCACAGAAATTACCTGCATCTCCACCATACGTGGCAAAGAGCAAAGCCAGTGTTTTCATTGACGATTTCTGGTACAGCCCAATGACAGTTTCATTCAGGGGATCCTTGTTCTTCTCGAGCCAGCCAGTGATGTTGTAGTCCACAGTGCCAGCATAGTGCACCAGGGCGAAGTGGGCCTCAGCCTTTCCTTTGGCAGGCTTGGGCTTCTGGAAGTTGTTGGACTTGCCAAGATGCTGGTCATAGAGCTTGTTCTTGAAAGATGCATCAGT
>NW_020699861.1:0-1398 GCF_002925995.2 Terrapene triunguis | reverse complement strand
TTAACTGAGTGCTTTATGTAACCCACTCATGGACAAACAGGGGGCTCCAAGTCAGCTTCCCAGCTCCCCAGCCTTGCAAATAGGATAATCATATTCAGCAAATCATACCTTTTTTATAGACACCTCACATGACACATTTGGTACAGGATGCATCATAATTATGTCTTAAACTATCATAATGATACCACTATAATGAATATGGGGTGTAGTGTCACACAGACCCACCTCCAAATTAGCCGGGGTGGGGATCCAGGTCTCCCACATCCCAGATGAGTGCTCTAACCACTGACATATTGGGTATAATGGGACACCTCACCAAAAAAAATTGTATCCCCCGCTGACCTTTGTGTGTGGCACTTCCCAGAGATACTAAAGGCTCTGAGATGCCTTGCCACTGCCTGCCCTTAGAATGAAGCAATCTTTGTCTATGCCTGCTGTGGTTCTGCTCCTGGAAACCAACAGCCTCTGTCCTCCAGGTCTCTGCAGACCTCATCTTCTCAGTGTAGGTTACATCCCAACCTCTGAGGCCTTGAAATGCTCTCTGCAGTATCCAGCCCCTGCCACTGGATGCTCACAGTAATTACCAAGTCTCCTGCCACCAAAGATCTAGCTATGCCAGGGGTAGGCAACCTATGGCACGCGGGCCACAGACGGCACGCAAGCTGATTTTCAGTGGCACTCACACTGCCTGGGTCCTGGCCACTGGTCCGGGGGGCTCTGCATTTTAATTTAATTTTAAATGAAGCTTCTTAAACATTTTAAAAACTTTGTTTATTTTATATACAACAATAGTTTAGTTATATATTATAGACTTATAGAAAGAGACCTTCTAAAAATGTTACAATGTATGACTGGCACGCGAAACCTTAAATTAGAGTGAATAAATGAAGACTTGGCACAACACTTCTGAAAGGTTGCCGGCCCCTGACCTATGCAGTCACACTTTGCTTAATGTTACAGCACTGAGATCTACTTCTAATAAAACAATGAGTTTATTAACAAAGATTGGAGTGATACTGAGTAAGGGCCAGAACTAGAGACTATGTCTGGACTCTGCTTAGACCCAACTGATTTCAAAGCATCTGCTTGGGGGACTCAGCCAGGGCTGTAATCTTCTTGTTTGTTTTTTACCGTTCAACCAGCTCATCTATGCCGACCCCAGTTTCTTGAAGGAACACTTGGCTTGTTCGTTCATTCAGTAACTCTCCATTGGTGCATGGATCCTATCCCAAAGGAGCCATCCACTGAATGGAAATCTTGCTTCCCTGATGACGCCATGGGTACTCCATGGAATGTGGACATAATAAAAAGGTTTCTTGCCTGCTCAGTCATCAAAGGTTTTCAGAACAAACAGGGCTCGCTCCTCTCATATGCTTTGAGCTGACTGAAATTCCTGCA
>NW_020699860.1:0-1364 GCF_002925995.2 Terrapene triunguis | reverse complement strand
GCTCTAAGTCAGCTTCCCAGCTCCCCAGCCTTGCAAATAGGATAATCATATTCAGCAAACCATACCTTTTTTATAGACACCTCACATGACACATTTGGTACAGGATGCATCATAATTATGTCATAATCTATCATAAGGATACCACTATAATGAATATGGGGTGTAGTGTCACACAGACCCACCTCCAAATTAGGCGGGGGGGGGGGGGGATCCAGGGCTGTGGGTCTCCCACATCCCAGATGAGTGCTCTAACCACTGACATATTGGGTGTAATGGGATACCTCACCAAAAAAATCATATCCCCTGCTGACCTTTGTGTGTGGCACTTCCCAGAGGTACTAAAGGCTGTGATATGCCTTGCCACTGCCTGCCCTTAGCATGAAGCAATCACTGTCTATGCCTGCTGTGGTTCTGCTCCTGGAAACCAACAGCCTCTGTCCTCCAGGTCTCTGCAGACCTCACCTTCTCTGTGTAGGCTACATCCCAACCACTGAGGCCTTGAAATGCTCCCTGCAGTATCCAGCCCCTACCACTGGATGCTCACAGTAATTACCAAGTCTGCTGCCCCCAAAGAGACAGTGTACACACCAGCCTGTTTGATCTAGCTATGCAGTCGCACTTTGCTTAATGTTACAGCACTGATATTACTTCTAATGAAACAAAGAGTTTATTACCAAAGGTTGGAGTGATACCGAGTAAGGGGCAGAACTAGACACTGTCTGGACTCTGCTTAGACCCAACTTATTTCAAAGCATCTACTTGGGGGACTCAGCCCGGGCTGTAATCTTCTTGTTTGTTTTTTACCGTTCAACCAGCTCATCTATGCTGACCCCAGTTTCTTGAAGGAACACTTGGCTTTTTCGTTCATTTAGTAACTCTCCATTGGCGCATGGATCCTGTTCCAGAGGAGCCATCCACTGAATGGAAATCTTGCTTCCCTGATGATGCCATGGGTACTCCATGGAATGTGGACATAATAAAAAGGTTTCTTGCCTGCTCAGTCATCAAAGGTTTTCAGAACAACCAGGGCTCGCTCCTCTCATATGGTCTGAGCTGACAGAAATTCCTGAAATTTCCCCCCAACACACTTTGTCACCTGTCACTGTTGAAACAACTCACCTAGAAAGAGGACCAGTCTCACTCAGGTAGGTGCAGGAAGGAAATAGCAGGAAAGTGCCCTCTAGTTTTCTAAATCCACAAATACAAGTATGTTCCTGATGTTTGGAATTACTGATTTCTTTCTTTCTTTCTTTCTTGCTTTCTTTCCATACATTCACGGTTCCATAAGTACATTATAAAAAGGAGAGGCTGAGTAAGAGCTTGTCTTCACGGCCCCGTGTTTTGGTCTACGGGGGCATGAATTG
>NW_020699859.1:0-2823 GCF_002925995.2 Terrapene triunguis | reverse complement strand
GGGTTGTCACCCTGGGGTGCAGTCTGGGAGCGGTTGGAATTGTGCCCCCTAACAATTCAGTTGGGTTGGCCTTTCTCACACTGCTCTTCCGGTGACTCAGCCAGCCTTTCCAGGCCTTGTTATCACCCAACATTACAGCAGGTGGTGCCACACACACAACTGAGTTAACTGAGTGCTTTTTGTACCCCCCCCCTCATGGACTAACAGGGGGCTCCCAACCAGCTTCCCAGCTTCCCAGCCTTGCACCCCTATTGAAGTATAAACCCAGAATTTTACCATCTTGCACTGCACAGGGATCTGTACAGAGTCCAGTGGAGGGCAACAAAAATGATTAGGGGTATGGGGCACATGACTTATGAGGAGAGGATGAGGGAACTGGGCTTATTTAGTTTGCAGAAGAGAAGGGGGGGCGGATTTGATAGCAGACTTCAACTACCTGAAGAAGGGTTCTAAGGAGGAGGGAGCTAGGATGTTCACAGTGGTGGCAGATGACAGAACAAGGAGCAATGGTCTCAAATTGCAGTGTGGGAGGTCTACGTTGGATATTAGGAAAAACTATTTCATTAGGAGGATGGTGAACCACTGGAATGGGTTACCTCAGTTTTTAAGGCCCAGCTTGACAAAGCCCTGGCTGGGATAATTTAGTTGGGAATTGGTCCTGCTTTGAGCAGGGGGTGAGACTAATATACCTCTGAGGTCTCTTCCAACCTTAATCTACTATGATAAACAAAACTGCAAACTAAGTCTTTTACAAACTAGACAGGATTTGAATCAGCATTATCTCACCCTGTCTGATGATACAAACAATCTTGTAGATTCTTGAGGCACAAGTTGCATCTGCCTTGCAGTTTGGGTTCCCCTCCCTCGTTCCAAGACCTTGGTCTTCCAGAACTTCTTTCAAGTGTTGAGTTGTGGGGGAGTGAGAACAATCATGATGTCACTCCCCACCTTTTAGAGTTTCTCCATATGGCGGGAACCCTTTGTTTCAATGTAAGTTCTCAGCCCAGTTTGTGGAAAAACAGAGGTACCAAAATGGAGTTCAGTATCATGTGGTTTGGTCACATGCCCTTGCTGAGTCATAGCGCCCATTATTCATAGGCTGGCTGAAGAATTCCCAGGTGAGGACAAACCTTTTCCATGATCCATTCTCTTTGCTGATGGGCCATTAGCACTGTCTAGCTCAGAGGTGGGCAAACTACGGCCCGTGGGCCACATACAGCCCGTGGGACTGTCCTGCCCGGCCCTTGAGTTCTGAGCGGCATGGTAAGGGGGCCGGGGCTGGGGGGTTGGATAAGGGGCGGAGGTCCCAGGGGGCAGTCAGGGGGCAGGGAGCAGTGGGCAGTTCGATGGGGCGGAGGTTCTGGGGGGTGGTCAGGGAATGGGGGTGGATAAGCGTGGAAGTCCTGGGGGGGGGCTGTCTGGGGGAGGGGGTGTGCATAGGGGTCAAGGGATGGGGAATGAGGGGGTTGGATAGGGGGTGGGGTCCTGTGGGTGGTTAGGGGTGGGGGTCCCAGGAGTGGGCAGTTAGGGGACAAGGAGCAGGGGGGTTTGGATGGGTCAGGGATTCTGAGGGGGGCAGTCAGGGGGTGGGAAGTGGGACAGTCAGAGGCCAGGCTGTTTGGGGAGGCACAGCTTTCCCTACCCAGCCTTCCAAACAATTTTGCAACCGCAATGTGGCACTCGGGCCAAAAAGTTTGCCCACCCAGGTCTAGCTTCTCCATTGTTGTGCCTGAAAGGCTTATTGTGGGTGTTACCCAGAGTAGGTAAATTTGAAATACAGATACATAGTGAATATTTATAACTTCAGATACAAAAATGATACATGCACACAAATAGGATAATCATATTCAGCAAACCATACCTTTTTTATAGACACCTCACATGACACATTTGGTACAGGGTGCATCATAATTATGTCATAATCTATCATAATGATACCACTATGATGAATATGGAGTGTAGGGTCCGCCCTGGGGGGGGGATCCAGGGCTGTGGGTCTCCCACATCCCAGATGAGTGCTCTAACCACTGAGATATCGGGTATAATGGGACACCTCACCAAAAATAAATCATATCCCCTGCTGACATTTGTGTGTGGCACTTCCCAGAGGTACTAAAGGCTGTGAGATGCCTTGCCACTGCCTGCCCTTAGTGTGAAGCAATCATTGTCTATGTCTGCTGTGGTTCCGCTCCTGGAAACCAACAGCCTCTGTCCTCCAGGTCTCTGCAGACCTCACTTTCTCTGTGTAGGTTACATCCCAACCTCTGAGGCCTTGAAATGCTCCCTGCAGTATCCAGCCCCTGCCACTGGATGCTCACAGTAATTACCAAGTCTGCTGCCCCCAAAGAGACAGTGTACACACCAGCCTGTTTGATCTAGCTATGCAGTCACACTTTGCTTAATGTTACAGCACTGAGATCTACCTCTAATAAAACAACGAGTTTATTACCAAAGGTTGGAGTGATACTGAGTAAGGGCCAGAACTAGAGACTATGTCTGGGCTCTGCTTAGACCCAACTGATTTCAAAGCATCTGCTTGGGAAACTCAGCCAGGGCTGTAATCTTCTTGTTTGTTTTTTACCATTCAACAAGCTCATCTATGCCTACCCCAGTTTCTTGAAGGAACACTTGGCTTGTTCGTTCATTCAGTAACTCTCCATTGGCGCATGGATCCTGTCCCAGAGGAGCCATCCACTGAATGGAAATCTTGCTTCCCTGATGACGCCACAGGTACTCCATGGAATGTGGACATAATAAAAAGGTTTCTTGCCTGCTCAGTCATCAAAGGTTTTCAGAACAACCAGGGCTCGCTCCTCTCATATG
>NW_020699858.1:0-2304 GCF_002925995.2 Terrapene triunguis | reverse complement strand
CAAACAGCCCACACTGTTCACGCCTCCCTTGACACATTCCTGTGCCTTCATTGGGAGGCTCTGCCCACACTTTGAGAATTGTTAGTGTAGAGAGTCACTGTGGGGATTGGTAGCCAAGATGGTAACACCAGCTCCTTTCCGTCTCCGGGATCCCCAGAGAAAATGTCCGAGCAGGAGAGCGGAACAGATCCCATTGACATTAACCTTGCAAAACACATTTTGGTGATTTCAGCTATAAACATTCCATCCTTCAGCCCCTAACCCCAGCGAATTCAATGAGACTGAGCTAGAATAGGGCAGGTGGCATGGGCGACGGGTATAATCGCTGAATTATTGAACCCTGATTTAACAGAATACTGGAACCCTTTGGATAGCAAAACATAGATTACTACACTTACCCCTCTTAGAATCATAGAATATCAGGGTTGGAAGGGACCTCAGGAGGTCATCTACTCCAACCCCCTGCTTAAAGCAGGACCAATCCCCAACTAAATCATCCCAGCCAGGGCTTTGTCACGCCTGACCTTAAAAACCTCAAAGGACGGAGATTCCACCACCTCCCTAGGTAACCCATTCCAGTGCTTCACCACCCTCTTGGTGAAAAAGTTTTTCCTAATATCCAACCTAAACCTACCCACTGCAACTTGAGACCATTACTCCTTGTTTTGTCATCTGGTACCACTGAGAACAGTCTAGATCCACCCTCTTTGGAACCCCCTTTCAGGTAGTTGAAAGCAGCTACCAAATCCCCCCCTCTTTCTTCTCTTCTGTAGACTAAACAATCCCCGTTCTCTCAGCCTCTTCTCATAAGTCATGTGCTCCAGCCCCCTAATAATTTTTGTTGCCCTCCGCTGGACTCTTTCCAATTTTTCCACATCCTTCTTCTAGTGTGGGGCCCAAAACTGGACACAATACTCCAGATGAGGCCTCACCAATGTTGAACAGAGGGGAACGATCACGACCCTCGATCTGCTGGCAATGCCCCTACTTATACAGCCCAAAATGACGTTAGCCTTCTTGGCAACAAGGGCACACTGTTGACTCATATCCAGCTTCTCATCCACTGTAACCCCTAGGTTCTTTTCTGCAGAACTGCTGCCTAGCCATTCGGTCCCTAGTCTGTAGCAGTGAATGGGACTCTTCTGTCTTAAGTGCAGGACTCTGCACTTGTCCTTGTTGAATGTCATCAGATTTATTTTGGCCCAATCCTCTAATTTGTCTATGTCCCTCTGTATCCTATCCCTACAATCCAGCGTATTTCGTAGTGATCAATGGCTCCATGTCTAGCTGGCAGGTGGTATCAAGCGGAGTGCCCCAAGGGTCGGTCCTGGGGCCGGTTTTGTTCAGTATATTCATTAATGATCTGGAGGATGTTTAGTGTCATCTGCAAACTTGCTGAAGGTGCAATCCACACCATCCTCCAGATCATTAATGAAGATACTGAACAAAACTGGCCCCAGGACCGATCCTTGGGGCACTCCGCTTGATATCGGCTGCCAACTAGACATGGAGCCATTGATCACTACGCGTTGAGCCCGACGATCTAGCCAGCTTTCCATCCACTTTATGGTCCACTCATCCAGCCTATACTTTTTTAACTCGCTGGCAAGAATACAGTAGGAGATCATATCAAAAGCTTTGCTAAGGTCAAGGAATAACACATCCACTGCTTTCCCCTCATCCATAGAGCCAGTTATCTCGTCATAGAAGGCAATTACGTTACTCAGACTTGACTTGACCTCTTCTTCCAAGTCTTTAAAAATACACATTTACATTTCAAACTCTAGCTTATCTAAGGTGGACAAACTTTTAAAATCTCTCTCTAAGAGTTGAATCTGAGTCAATTACATGCAAGTTGCTTAACCCTTTCTTGCCATGTGTCACAGAAGTTTACATCTTGTGTGGATTCTTCAATGTTTAATGAGGTCTGACCTCCGTATGAAACTTTTCCCACAGTTCAAGCACCTGTGGAGTCTCTTCTGTGTGGATTGCCTTATGTTGAACAAGGTGTGACATCTGTATGAAACTTTTCCCACAGTGCAAGCACTTATAGGATCTCTCTCCTGTGTGGATTGGCTGATGTTGAAGAAGGTGTGACATCTGTATGAAACTTTTCCCACAGTCCAAGCACTTGTGGGGTCTGGCTCCTGTATGGATTGCCTGATGTTGAACAAGGTGTGACCTCTGTATGAAACATTTTCCACAGTCCAAGCAGATGTGGGGTCTCGCTCCTGTGTGGATTGCCTGATGTTGAACAAGGTGTGACCTCTGTATGAAACTTTTCCCACAGTCCAAGCACTTGTG
>NW_020699857.1:0-1025 GCF_002925995.2 Terrapene triunguis | reverse complement strand
TTTCCCACAGTCCAAGCACTTGTGCGGTCTCTCTCCTGTGTGGATTGTCTGATGATAAAGAAGGTGTGACCTTCTTATGAAACTTTTCCCACAGTCCAAGCACTTGTGGGGTCTCTCTCCTGTGTGGATTGCCTGATGTTCAACAAGGGTTGACTTTCTTCTGAAACTTTTCCCACACTCAAAGCACTTGTGGGGTCTCTCTCCTGTGTGGATTGTCTGATGTTGAACAAGGTCTGCCCTTTGTATGAAACTTTTCCCACAGTCCAAGCACTTGTGAGGTCTCTCTCCTGTGTGGATTGCCTGATGATGTACTAGGTGTGACCTCTGTATGAAACTTTTCCCACAGTCCAAGCACCTGTGAGGTCTTTCTCCTGTGTGTAATGCCTGATGTTTAACAAGGTCTGACCTTTTCATGAAACTTTTTCCACAGTTCAAGCACTTGTGGGGTCTCTCTCCGGTGTGGATTGCCTGATGATAAACAAGGTGTGACCTTCTTATGAAACTTTTCCCACACTCCAAGCACTTGTGGGGTCTCTCTCCTGTATGGATTGCCTGATGTTCAACAAGGTTTGACTTTCTTATGAAACTTTTCCCACATTCCAAGCACTTGTGGGGTCTTTCTCCTGTATGGATTGCCTGATGTTTAACAAGGTTTGACCTCTCTGTGAAACTTTTCCCACAGTCCAAGCACGTGTGGGGTTTCTCTCCCATGTGGATTGCCTGATGTTTAACAAGGTCTGACCTCTGTATGAAACTTTTCCGACAGTCCAAGCATTTATGGGACTTCTCCCCTGTGTAGCTTAACTGATGTCTAATTATTTGTGTCTTCGAGATGAAACATTTCCCGCACTCGAGGCATTGAGAGGGTTTCTCTCCAGTGTGGCTTCTCCCATGGTTATTAAGATCTGACAGCTTATTGAAGCTTTCCCCATGGTCCAAGCATTGAAGGGGTTTCTCTCCAGTATGGTTTGTCTGATCTGTCACAAGCTGTGATCTCACAATAAATTCTTTCCCACACTGAAGGT
>NW_020699856.1:0-1025 GCF_002925995.2 Terrapene triunguis | reverse complement strand
TTTCCCACAGTCCAAGCACTTGTGCGGTCTCTCTCCTGTGTGGATTGTCTGATGATAAAGAAGGTGTGACCTTCTTATGAAACTTTTCCCACAGTCCAAGCACTTGTGGGGTCTCTCTCCTGTGTGGATTGCCTGATGTTCAACAAGGGTTGACTTTCTTCTGAAACTTTTCCCACACTCAAAGCACTTGTGGGGTCTCTCTCCTGTGTGGATTGTCTGATGTTGAACAAGGTCTGCCCTTTGTATGAAACTTTTCCCACAGTCCAAGCACTTGTGAGGTCTCTCTCCTGTGTGGATTGCCTGATGATGTACTAGGTGTGACCTCTGTATGAAACTTTTCCCACAGTCCAAGCACCTGTGGGGTCTTTCTCCTGTGTGTAATGCCTGATGTTTAACAAGGTCTGACCTTTTCATGAAACTTTTTCCACAGTTCAAGCACTTGTGGGGTCTCTCTCCGGTGTGGATTGCCTGATGATAAACAAGGTGTGACCTTCTTATGAAACTTTTCCCACACTCCAAGCACTTGTGGGGTCTCTCTCCTGTGTGGATTGCCTGATGTTCAACAAGGTTTGACTTTCTTATGAAACTTTTCCCACATTCCAAGCACTTGTGGGGTCTTTCTCCTGTGTGGATTGCCTGATGTTTAACAAGGTTTGACCTCTCTGTGAAACTTTTCCCACAGTCCAAGCACGTGTGGGGTTTCTCTCCCATGTGGACTGCCTGATGTTTAACAAGGTCTGACCTCTGTATGAAACTTTTCCGACAGTCCAAGCATTTATGGGGCTTCTCCCCTGTGTGGCTTAACTGATGTCTAATTATTTGTGTCTTCGAGATGAAACATTTCCCGCACTCGAGGGATTGAGAGGGTTTCTCTCCAGTGTGGCTTCTCCCATGGTTATTAAGATCTGACAGCTTATTGAAGCTTTCCCCATGGTCCAAGCATTGAAGGGGTTTCTCTCCAGTATGGTTTGTCTGATGTGTCACAAGCTGTGATCTCACAATAAATTCTTTCCCACACTGAAGGT
>NW_020699855.1:0-2372 GCF_002925995.2 Terrapene triunguis | reverse complement strand
CAAACAGCCCACACTGTTCACGCCTCCCTTGACACATTCCTGTGCCTCTACTGGGAGGCTCTGCCCACACTTTGAGAATTGCTAGTGTAGAGAGTCACCGTGGGGATTGGTAGCCAAGATGGTAACACCAGCTCCTTTCCGTCTCCGGGATCCCCAGAGAAAATGTCTGAGCAGGAGAGTGGAACAGATCCAATTAACATTAACCTTGCAAAACACATTTTGGTGATTTCAGCTATAAACATTCCCTCCTTCAGCCCCTACCCCCAGCGAATTCAATGAGACTGAGCTAGAATAGGGCAGGTGGTATGGGCGACGGGTATAATCGCTGAATTATTGAACCCTGATTTAACAGAATACTGGAACCCTTTGGATAGCAAAACATAGATTACTACAGTTACCCCTCTTAGAATCATAGAATATCAGGGTTGGAAGGGACCTCAGGAGGTCATCTACTCCAACCCCCTGCTTAAAGCAGGACCAATCCCCAACTAAATCATCCCAGCCAGGGCTTTGTCACGCCTGACCTTAAAAACCTCAAAGGACGGAGATTCCACCACCTCCCTAGGTAACCCATTCCAGTGCTTCACCACCCTCCTAGTGAAAAAGTTTTTCCTAATATCCAACCTAAACCTACCCACTGCAACTTGAGACCATTACTCCTTGTTCTGTCATCTGGTACCACTGAGAACAGTCTAGATCCACCCTCTTTGGAACCCCCTTTCAGGTAGTTGAAAGCAGCTACCAAATCCCCCCCTCTTTCTTCTCTTCTGTAGACTAAACAATCCCCGTTCTCTCAGCCTCTTCTCATAAGTCATGTGCTCCAGCCCCCTAATCATTTTTGTTGCCCTCCGCTGGACTCTTTCCAATTTTTCCACATCCTTCTTCTAGTGTGGGGCCCAAAACTGGACACAATACTCTAGATGAGGCCTCACCAATGTTGAACAGAGGGGAACGATCACGACCCTTGATCTGCTGGCAATGCCCCTACTTATACAGCCCAAAATGCCGTTAGCCTTCTTGGCAACAAGGGCACACTGTTGACTCATATCCAGCTTCTCATCCACTGTAACCTCTAGGTTCTTTTCTGCAGAACTGCTGCCTAGCCATTCGGTCCCTAGTCTGTAGCAGTGAATGGGACTCTTCTGTCTTAAGTGCAGGACTCTGCACTTGTCCTTGTTGAATGTCATCAGATTTATTTTGGCCCAAACCTCTAATTTGTCTACGTCCCTCTGTATCCTATCCCTACCCTCCAGCGTATCTCGTAGTGATCAATGGCTCCATGTCTAGCTGGCAGGCGGTATCAAGCGGAGTGCCCCAAGGGTCGGTCCTGGGGCCGGTTTTGTTCAGTATATTCATTAATGATCTGGAGGATGTTTAGTGTCATCTGCAAACTTGCTGAAGGTGCAATCCACACCATCCTCCAGATCATTAATGAAGATACTGAACAAAACTGGCCCCAGGACCGACCCTTGGGGCACTCCGCTTGATATTGGCTGCCAACTAGACATGGAGCCATTGATCACTACGCGTTGAGCCCGACGATCTAGCCAGCTTTCCATCCACTTTATGGTCCACTCATCCAGCCTATACTTTTTTAACTCGCTGGCAAGAATACAGTAGGAGATCATATCAAAAGCTTTGCTAAGGTCAAGGAATAACACATCCACTGCTTTCCCCTCATCCATAGAGCCAGTTATCTCATCATAGAAGGCAATTACGTTACTCAGACTTGACTTGACCTCTTCTTCCAAGTCTTTAAAAATACACATTTACATTTCAAACTCTAGCTTATCTAAGGTGGACAAACTTTTAAAATCTCTCTCTAAGAGTTGAATCTGAGTCAATTACATGCAAGTTGCTTAACCCTTTCTTGCCATGTGTCACAGAAGTTTACATCTTGTGTGGATTCTTCAATGTTTAATGAGGTCTGACCTCCGTATGAAACTTTTCCCACAGTCCAAGCACCTGTGGAGTCTCTTCTGTGTGGATTGCCTTATGTTGAACAAGGTGTGACATCTGTATGAAACTTTTTCCACAGTGCAAGCACTTATAGGATCTCTCTCCTGTGTGGATTGGCTGATGTTGAAGAAGGTGTGACATCTGTATGAAACTTTTCCCACAGTCCAAGCACTTGTGGGGTCTGGCTCCTGTGTGGATTGCCTGATGTTGAACAAGGTGTGACCTCTGTATGAAACATTTTCCACAGTCCAAGCAGATGTGGGGTCTCGCTCCTGTGTGGATTGCCTGATGTTGAACAAGGTGTGACCTCTGTATGAAACTTTTCCCACAGTCCAAGCACTTGTGAGGTCTCTCTCCTGTATGTAATGCCTGATGTTTAACAAGGTCTGACCTTTGTATGAAACTTTTCCCAC
>NW_020699854.1:0-1040 GCF_002925995.2 Terrapene triunguis | reverse complement strand
ACTGGTTGTAAAAAAGAATAATATAACAGGGATTCTATTTAAACTGGAACAAAGAGAACTGGATTCCACCTACCTAAAATAACATTTTAACCCTTCTGCCAGGTGCAGCCAGCAGCAACCAGGGCCAAGTTCAATATCTAGAGCAGTGGTTCCCAAACTTTAACAACCTGTGGACCCCTTTCATTAAAATGTCAAGTCTCGCGAACCCTCTCCTAAAAATGAATGTTTCCAGGGATTTTCTCCTTTACCTGAGTATAAATTATAAAAGCAGTGATCTTGGAAATATAAAATTTGTTTTTATGGCATGCTTATTACACATTATTAATTATTATTTATCATTACATTATGAAAATGGCAACACTCTTCCAAGGTCTCACTTTCGTAGCTTGTATCACTTTGAATAAGCCTGTTATAAAACAAGGCTCCTATGTTTCATCAAGGAGTTTCAGATGTGAAACAGCATGAAGGTATTTAAGAAGCCAACTCAGAGTTCCTCCTACACAAGCATTCAGGTCTTGAGAAGTCCAGGCAAACAACGCACGTTACAACAAAGCTTAAACTTGTTCTTCATAATAATTTTAAAAACAATACTATTTAATTTTAAAAACAGCAAAAAACATCCACCTCCCTTTCCATTTCTTATAAGGAGTCTTGAAGTTTAAATCTCCTCAGTGTGTTAGATAGACTTGCTTTGATCTGTTTAGCTCTTGGAAGTCCAGGGGCTCCGGGCTGCTGGCCCCGTGCTGCCCAGGGTCCCTAGGGACAGCTCTGTCCGCCATTAGGGAATTTTTTCCCCAAGAACCCCCTGTAAGATTTTGCAAACCCCCAGGGGTTCACGAACCCCAGTTTGGGAACCACTGATCTAGAGGTTCCTTTTCAACAATAAAACACAAAACTGGCTCAAGCCCCGACCCAGTAACTTGGGAAAATTACACATCACCCCTGGGTGTCTCTGAGAGGCAATACTTCCCCACTCGTAAGCACAGAGTCTGGGTGTAGAAAAGAAACTTTTAATGAAAGGAGAGAAGTCACCCAACATT
>NW_020699853.1:0-1140 GCF_002925995.2 Terrapene triunguis | reverse complement strand
CCCCCTTCCAATCTCTTATTGTTGCCCCTCCCTTTGAGGAATCCCTTTCTTTGCTTTTCCTCATCACTCATCCCCCACCCCTGCACAGCTGCCAGGATTTATGCAGCTCCATGTGTGGCACAGATTTCTCTCACAGGATCCCTTCAAACAGTGGGAGGCAGGACCTGACTCCTTGTTTCCCTCAGAAGGATGTGGGGGGGGGGGGAAAGGAGGGTCTTGTGGGGAGCGAAATGTAACTGCAGATGTGGTGTCTGGGCAGGAGGGGGCCTGAGGATTATTGGACCCCTGTGGTGTTTGGGGTGGGCATGGCTATGGGTTCGGAGGAATGCTGGGAGGTTGCTCAGGACTGGGCCTGGGTGTTTTGCCAATCAAGGCAGAAAATTTTTTTCAGCGCTCCCATCGGAGCTGGGGTAACCAGATAGCATAGGTATGGGGGGGGTAATAGGGTCCTATAGAAGACAAAGCCCCTAATATCGGGACAGTCCCGATGAAATCAGGATGTCTGGTCACCCTACTCAGAGCAGCTGTGGTGGGGGGAAAAAAACCCAGCTGAGCAGCACAGAGGTATGGTGCCGCCACCTCCCCAGAAATTGGTGCCCAGGGCAACCACTTTGTTCACCTGCCCTAAAACTGGCTCAGGAAAGCTTGGAGATGAGTGGGGTTTGGTAGAGTTTCCTTCATTGTTCTGCTTCCCGTTAGCCTCCCCCAATCAACCCCTATAGCCTGGGCCTGCCCCCTCCAGCACCTCAACCCTTGAAGTTCAGTCCCTGGCCCAAGCCTAACCCCACATTTCAACTTCTGCTTTCCCAAGAGCCCCCATTAACCCCTCATTCTCTCCCCAAGAGCCCCCACTGCCCCCACTCAACAGCTCATCCCCCTTAGCTTGTGCCTGCTCCTCCCAGTACAGGGGGTGCTGACACCGATACCCCCGCCTTGTGTAAACTGACCTCTGAGTAGGTTTCGTGTTATAGTTAGAAATACATCCAAGGGGCACCCTATCCCCAAACCACTGACCAAGATTTAGCAATGGTCCATCACAGAGGTGGTATAATTTACTCAGCAGGCGAGAACTGGGAGGAGGGGGTTACACTGTGATAAAAGGTTGTTTAATGGTAGGCAAGATAGTAGAACTGGTTGTAA
>NW_020699852.1:0-2784 GCF_002925995.2 Terrapene triunguis | reverse complement strand
AGCACAATTCTGCTCCCCTTTATTCATACAATAATGACAACAACATTGGTAGCAGCATTTCACAACCCTTGCATTCAGTACCAAAGTAATTTGTAACCCAACACCAGCCAAAGTTGATTACTTTGTGCAACACCACTCTATCTACGCAGAGGAGGTGTGTTCATGTAAATACGGTTTGTTCCTGAAGTCTCTCCCCCTTCCAGCTCGCTGTCAGGGAAGAATTCATTCAGACCCTGCTTACATATTAAATATATGAAGAATATATATACTAAAAAAAAAAGAGATTCAAACACACACACTATAACTTACTACTAACTATACTTAACTAAATGTAACTCTCTAAATAAAAAAAATCTCTCTATCTATCTCTGTATGCACAGGCTAAGTGGAGTATTTTGCATTTGTCCTTATTGAATTTCATCATGTTTACTTCAGACCGTTTCGCCAGTTTGTCCAGGTCATTTTGAATTATAATCCTATCTTCCAAACCACTCGCCACCCCTCCCAGCTTGGTATTATCCGCAAACTTTATAAGTGTAGTCTCTATGCCATTATCTAAATCATTGATGAAGATATTGAACAGAACTGGACCCTGAACTGATCCCTGACCACACTGGATATGCCCTTCCAGCTTGATTATGAACCACTGATAACTAAGTCTCAGATTTTGTCACAGAAGACCATGACCTGTCCGTAATTTTTACTAAAAAAACCCTTGACAAAACGGGGAGGGAGGAGGGTCCAGCCTAGCTGCTGTGGGGTCCCCCTGCACTCCCCCGCTACCCACTGTGACAGGACTGCTGCAGGGGGTCCCCCTACCGCCTGCCATGGCTGGGCTGCTGGGGGGGTGTCGCTAGCTGTGGCTGGGTTACTGCGGGGGGATCCCCCTGCCCTCCCCCACCACCTGCCACGGCTGAGCTGTTGGTGGGGGGGCTCCTGCCACCCACCATGGCTGGGCTGCTGTGTGTGGGGGGTCCCCCTGCCCTTCCCCGCTGCCTGCTGCAGCTGGGCTGCTGGGGGGGGGGGGACTAATGCCACCTGCCATGACTGGGCTGCTGGAGCGGGGTCCCCTCACTGCCCAGTGAGATTGAGACTTGTCTACACTACAAAATTTTGCTGGCATAGCTATGTCGGCCAAACATGTGAAAAAAATCACATGCCCTAGTCGGCACAGTGATGCCGGCAAAACTTCCAGTGCAGATGCAACTATGCTGGTTTAGATAATCTCATGCAGTGTAGCTACAACTATGGTGGCAGAAGAATTCCTTCGGTCAGTATACGCTGTGTCTCCATCAGGAACTCTGCTAGTATAGCTATGCCCACATAGGCTCTGTAGTGTAGACATTCAGATTGTAAATTCTTCTTGGCCAGGTGCTTCTCTTTGTTATATGATTGTACAGCACCTAGCACAATGGGGCCCTGACCCATGAAAGGTTTCTAGTGTGATGGTGCTACCTGTGATGGGGCCAGCTGAGGTCACTCAATTAGGGTGAGCTGCAAACAAAACTGGGCAGACAAACCCCAAACGCTGGTGGATATTCCAATACTTAGATTTACCAACCAGCACAAAAACAGCTTCTATATTACCATACAGGTTACTCAGAAGTCCAAATAACACAGTTCCCTTAAAGTACCCAGCCTCAGGCCTCCATCCAGACACACGTCAGATATGATGATGATTACTGAAAATCGTATCTCATCATATAAAAGAAAAGATTCTCCTGATCCCAAAGGACCAAGCCCCAAACCCAGGTCAAATGATAACTTAGATCTTACCCAAAATACACGCTATAGCCAATTCTTATTAACTAAGCTAAAATGTATTAAAAAAGAAAAGAGAGAGAGTGTTGGTTAAAAGATCAATATACATACAGACTTGAATTCAATTCTTGAGGTTCAGACACATAGCAGAGATGAGCTTGTAGTTGCCAAAAGTCCTTTAGATATAGTCCATGAGTTATAGTCCAATGTCCATATTCAGGTTGACTCCAGTCAGTGACTGGGGATCTCAATCCTTAAGGTTTCCCCCTCTTGAAACCCAAAGCAGATCTGAGATGAAGGATTGTGTCCCAGGGTTCTTATACATTTCCAGCAGCCTTTTGGCCTGAGAAAACAATAGGCTTAACTCTCCTTCTCCCAAACATCCTGGCAATTAGCACAGGGTAATTTATCCACTAAACAGTTCAGATACAGGTTACCACAACCTTCAAAGAGACATATAGACAATAATACTATTTCACTCAAGTGTCTTCCTAAATGTTAATATTCCTTTTTTGATCTTTGAATCAAAGCTATAGCAATAGCCAAGTCTTGTTTGCTTACATCACAAGACCTGAGCAAACCTCTACCCTTCTATCTCTAACAATGCAGGCTGTATTTCAAAGCTCTGTTCATTTACATATCTTCCTAACAAGTCTCTAAAGTTCGGCCACAGGTGAGGTCAGTCTGTGAGTTAATTAACTCTTTCTGGCCCTGTCACCTTTCAATGAGATATTATATTTTATTACACTCATAACGTCACACCTAGGTACTACCAGAATAAGAAGAACTGACCTTGGGGATAACGTATTGTCTGAATTGGGTGTTTCTCACTGCATGTGGAATGTTCAGGGGGACGACAGAGATTAACCTCCATCTCATGTACCATGGCGTCCATGCAGGGTATCTGGCTTTGATTTGCTATGCAGGGAATTTACGTTTGGCCAATCACACCGTCAACCTCTTAATGAATTTTCTCTGTCATTAAATGAATGACATTTAAGACAATTTGTAAAGAACGTGCTT
>NW_020699851.1:0-3091 GCF_002925995.2 Terrapene triunguis | reverse complement strand
AGCACAATTCTGCTCCCCTTTATTCATACAATAATGACAACAACATTTGTAACAGCATTTCACTACCTTTGCATTCAGTACCAAAGTAATTTGTAACCCAACACCAGCCAAAGTTGATTACTTTGAGCAACACCGCTTTATCTACTGGATATCTAAGCAGAGTAGATGTGTTCATGTAAATACAGTTTGTTCTTGAAGTCTCTCCCCCTTCCAGCTTGCTGTCAGGGAAGAATTCATTCAGACCCTGCTTACACATTAAATATATGAAGAATATATATACTAAAAAAAAAAAAAAAGATTCGAACACACACACTATAACTTACTACTAACTATACTTCACTAAATATAACCCTCTAAATAAAAAACATCTCTCTATCTATCTGTGTATGCACAGGTTTTTATCTGATAGGTTAGTGGTTCTCAAACAGAGGTCCGTGGCCCTCTAGGGGACCATGACCAGGTTTCAGGGGGCCGCAAAGCAGGGCCAGTGTTAGACTCGCTGGGGCCCAGGGCAGAAATCTGAAGTCCTGCCATCTGGGTCTGAAGCCAAAACCTGAGCAACTTACCTTTGCGGGGACCCCATTGCTTCTTGTCCTATCCTCAGAGGTTAAAGAGAACAATTTTTCTCCTTCCTCCTTGTAACAACCTTTTATGTACTTGAAAACTATTATCATGTCCCCCCTTAGTCTTCTCTTCTCCAGACTAAACAAACCCAATTTTTTCAGTCTTCCCTCATAAGTCATGTTTTCTAGATCTTTAATAATTTTTGTTGCTCTTGTTGGTGTCACTAGACATAGCTACCAGGTAACTCGGGAGGGTGGAAGGCCATAAGTGTCAATGAAACCCCCCTGCTCTGGGTCTAAGTGAGCCAAAGCAACCCCATCTTGTGAACTTTAACCAGCCTAAATGCTAACAGCCTAGAAGAAGAATATGTAACAGTCAGCTTTTTTAGCAGACAGCTGCAGTTTCGCTCAAACTAGCAAAAGCAGGAGTGATAAGGAAGGGGGAGAGAGGGAGGGGGAAGTCTCCATGTCTCTAAGCCTGCAAGGCCAAAGATAAACATGCGGACGAGAACTTTTCTAACACGCCACAATGTAGTGCCTACTGTAACTGCTGTCGGGAAGGGAGGGGTGGAGGGGAAACAAAACAAAAGGCTTACACAAACAGTTTGGAATATAAAATGAGAAACTTGCTCGTATTTGTTGCGCTTCTGATTTGAGACATGCTGGTCTCCTGAGAGCCTTTTTGAGATCTCGAATAAACTTGGTTTGCTTCTCCACCCTGGTGTGTCTATTGGTGCGACGCACACCGGGCAACGAACCCCCTGTTGCCCCCTCGGGCCCTGTGGGCCGGCAACACTCTTCTCTGGACCATCTCTGGACTTTCTTCAATTTGTCCACTACTTTCCTGAAATGTGGTGCCCAGAACTGGACACAATACTCCAGTTGTGGCCTAATCAGCGTGGAGTAGAGCGGAAGAATTACTTCTTGTGTCTTGCTTACAACACTCCTGCTAATACATCCCAGAATGTTGTTTGCTTTTTTTGCAACAGTGTTACACTGTTGACTCATATTTAGCTTGTGATCTATGACCTCCAGATCCCTTTCCACAGTACTCCTTCCTAGGCAGTCATTTCCCATTTTGTATGTGTGCAACTGATTGTTCCTTCCTAAGTGGAGTACTTCGCATTTGTCTTTATTGAATTTCATCGTGTTTACTTCAGACTGTTTCGCCAGTTTGTCCAGGTCATTTTGAATTGTAATCCCATCCTCCAAAGCACTCGCAACCCCTCCCAGCTTGGTATCATCCACAAACTTTATAAGTGTACTCTCTATGCCATTATCTAAATCACTGATGAAGATATTGAACAGAACTGGACCCTGAAGTGATCCCTGCAGGACCACACTGGATATGCCCTTCCAGCTTGAATGTAAACCACTGATAACTAAGGCTCAGATTTTGTCATGGATATTTTTAATAAAAATCATGAACAGGTCAGGGGCAATAAACAAAAATTCACAGAAGTCCATGATTTTTACTAAAAATATCCTTGACAAAACGGGGAGGGAGGAGGGTCCAGCACCCACAGCAGCTAGGCTGCTGTGGGGTCCCCCTGCCCTCCCCCTCCATCCACTGTGACAGGGCTGCTGCAGGGGGTCCCCCTGCCGCCTGCCATGGCTGGGCTGCTGGGCGGGGTCACTTGCTGTGGCTGGGTTACTGTGGGGGGGGATCCCCCTGCCCTCCCCCACCACCTGCCATGGCTGGGCTGTTGGTGGGGGGCTCCTGCCACATGCCATGGCTGGGCTGCAGTGGGGGGGTCCCTCTGTCCTCCCCTACCATGGCTGGGCTGCTGCAGGGTCCCCTGCCACCCACCATGGCTGGGCTGCTGTGGGGGGTCCCTCTGTCCTCCCACGCTGCCTGCCATGGCTGGGCTGCTGTGGGGGGGGGGGTGTCCCCTTGCTGCCCAGTGAGATTGAGACTTGTCTACACTACAAAATTAATTTTGCTGGCATAGCTATGTTGGCCAGACATGTGAAAAAAATCACATGCCCTAGTTGGCACAGTGATTCCGGCGAAACTTCCAGTGCAGATGCAACTATGCTGGTTTATCTAATCTCGTGCAGTGTAGATACAACTCTGGTGCCAGAAGAATTCCTTCGGTCAGTATACGCTGTGGCTCCATCAGGAACTCTGCTAGTACAGATATGCCCACATTGGCTCTGTAGTGTAGACATTCAGATTGTAAATTCTTCTCAGCCAGGTGCTTCTCTTTGTTATATGATTGTACAGCACCTAGCACAATGGGGCCCTGACCCATGACAGGTGCCTAGCTACTACCAGAATAAGAAGAACTGACCTTGGGGATAATGTATTGTCTGAATTGGGTGTTTCTCACTGCAGCATGTGGAACGTTCAGGGGGACGACAGAGATGAACCTCAATCTCATGTACCATGGTGTCCATGCAGTGTATGTGGCTTTGATTTGCTATGCAAGGAATTTGTGTTTGGCCAATCACACGGTCAATCTCTTAATGAATTTTCTTTGTCATTAAATGAATGACATTTAAGACAATTTGTAAAGAACGTGCTT
>NW_020699850.1:0-3365 GCF_002925995.2 Terrapene triunguis | reverse complement strand
GGTGCAGGGCCCTGAGTCCCCCCATACTCCGTGACAACTGGTGGCAGTGGTGGGATCTACTGCACCCCGTGGACGGCGCGTCCTGCAGTAAGTGACTGGGGAGAAGTAAAACGAAGGGGGATTGACAGGGACCAGGCGTGCTGAGGAGTCAGAGAGAGACGGTTATCACCCCTGGGAGTGTGTGACCAGCGAGAAGGACTTTTGCAGTAACAGGGTCCCCCGGGGGATCGCAGCGAGTGGTCCCAGGGGCGGAGGAGTCTGCAGCTCGACCCTGGCAGAGAGGTGGTGACCTCGAGAAGGGCTGGCACACTAGGGGGCTCCCTGGAAACTGTGGGGAGCGGTGAGCACACAGGCCTGTGAGTGGCCAGCAGGAAGATGTATGTCAAGCGGCTTAAGAGTGACCTGGTGGAGCTGTGCAAGCAGAGGGGGGTGCGCATTGGGAAGCTCACCAAAGAACAGCTCATTGCCCAGCTGGAGAAGCGAGATCGCGCGAATGAACTGATCCCTGGCGCTGAGGGAAGCAGCCTGGCAGATGCAGCGCAGGTCCCAGTGTCTGTCCCAGCTGGGAGTGGTCAGCCGGCTGCTGAGGACTTCCCGAGACCCCTCCTTCCTATGCCTAGGGGAAGGGTGGGGAGGAGCCCAGCAAATACCGAGGGCGCAGTGACCCCCCCGGCCAGCAGGGGATCCTCCCGGCCACGCGCGGCATCCGTGGAGCGGAATGAGCTGGAATGGGAGATAGAGCTAAAACTGAGAGAGCTGAAGGATCGTGAACAACAGAGGCGTCATGAACGGGAGGAGAATGAGAGACAGAGGCAGAATGAAGAGAGACAAAGGCAGCATGAAGAAAGACAGCGTCAGCATGAACGGGAGGAGAATGAGAGACAGCGTCAGCAGGAACTGGAGCTGGCGAGGCTGAAGGACCGCGCGACCCCGGCTGCGGTGAGTGAGGGGGGACCCAGGACTGCACGGAGCTTTGATAAGTGCATCCTGGCCCCACGTAAGGAGGGGGAGGACATGGATGACTTCCTGGATGCATTTGAGACGGCCTGCGAGCTGCACCAGGTTGATCCTGCGGACAGACTCCGGGTTCTCACCCCCTTACTGGACCCCAAATCCGTGGCATTGTACCGCCAACTGGACGAGGTGGAGAAAGGGGACTACGAACTATTCAAAAAGGCCCTGCTACGTGAGTTTGGGCTGACTCCTGAGATGTACCGGGAAAGGTTCCGGAGTCAGGATAAAACCCCTGAGATCTCATATCTGCAACTAGCCGTCCGCATGGAGGGATACGCCAGCAAGTGGGCAGATGGGGCCCAGACAAAGGAGGACCTGGTTAAACTGCTGGTATTGGAGCAACTGTATGAGCGGTGCCCATCCGACCTGAGGCTGTGGTTGGTGGACAAAAAACCAGAGAACCCGCGACATGCAGGCCGGCTGGCCGATGAGTTTGTGAAGAGCCGGTCAGGGGCTAGCAGGGAGGAATCCCAAAGGAGCAGGCCCGCTGCGATGCAGAGAGAGAGTCACCCGGGTACCTCCCAAAAGGGGAATGTGGGGAATCCCCTCCCATGGGGAATGCCCAGGGTCAGGGACAACCGACCAGCTCGAGGGGACACATGGGACATGGTCTGCTATCACTGTGACCAGAGAGGTCACATACGGGCCCAGTGCCCCAGACTCAGGGACAGACTGAGCAGACCAGACCCACAGAGGGTTGACTGGGTAGAGACCCAGCCGGGCGAGAGGAGGCACTCCCAGGAAAGGGGGACTGGCAGAATACCACCTGCTAAGGAGGAAGGAGAGCTCCAGGCCAGCTCCTCTGGGGGGCTGGATGCTCTAGACTCAGGGTTTTTGGTTTATACGGTGGGCGCGGGGCGGTCCCTCCGGAGAGAGTACCTTGTTCCCCTGGAGGTGGATGGGAGGAAGGTCGATGGGTACTGGGATACGGGCGCAGAGGTGACACTGGTCCGGCCCGAGGTGGTGGCCTCAGATCGGATGGTGCCCAACACCTTCCTGACTCTGACGGGGGTGGGTGGGACCCCATTCAAGGTACCTGTGGCGAGGGTACGCCTGAAGTGGGGGCCCAAGGAGGGCCCCAAGGACGTGGGGGTACACCCGTATTTGCCCACTGAGGTGTTGATGGGGGGGGACCTGGAGGACTGGCCAAGCAACCCCCAGAATGCACTGGTTGTGACCCGCAGTCAGAGCCGGCGAGGAGCACTGCGCCCTGACCTTGGGGAGGGTGCCTTGCCCGAGGCGCAGGACCCTAACCTGGTGGGGAGAGAACACCTAGGGACACGGCTCAGGGAGGCTGCGGCTTCAGACCCAGCCGGCGAGAGAGAGCAGGTGGCCATCCCTGTCCCAGCTGCGGAGTTCCAGGCCGAGGTGCAGAAAGATCCCTCGTGCGGAAGATAAGGGACCTGGCCGACCTCAGTGCAGTACAGACCATGGGGAGAGGTGGCCGGAAAAGGTTCCTGTGGGAGAAGGGGTTCCTGTACCGAGAATGGGCTCCCCCAGGGAAAATGGAGTCAGGGGGGATCAGGAGGCAGCTGGTGGTACCCCAGAAGTATCGCCGCCAGCTGCTGTACCGGGCCCATGACATTCCCCTCTCAGGGCACCAGGAAACCTGGCGTACCCAGCAGAGGCTGCTACGGAGCTTTTACTGGCCTGGGGTCTTTGTTACTGTCCGGCAGTACTGCCGATCCTGTGACCCCTGTCAGAGGGGGAGGAAGGCCCGGGACAAGGGGAAAACGGCTTTAGGACCCTTGCCCAGCATAGAGGAGCCTTTCCAGAGGGTGGCCAAGGTTAAAAGGGGGGCTCTGAACCAAGAGAGCCCGAAGCACAGACCTCCAGACTGGAGCGCTGGGAGAAGACCCCAGCCCAGTTGGAACCCCAGGGGTATTGGGGTGGGGAAAGGGCACAGGCCGCATAACCCTTCCCACATGCGAACTGCGAATGCCCTCGAGCACCCCCGACCTAAGGGGGGGCGTGAAACTGGAGGGGCCTGGTGTAATTCTCACCGAGGAATGGGAGGGATGCTGGGGCATCCATGGGAACGGGGGTAGGTTCGAACTTCCCCGGGTCACTGGCTGAAGTGACCCCGCTCAGTTCGGTCTCGAAGGGGGGAGATGTGACGAACTGGGTCTGTTCTTACTGTGGTCTGGGAATGCTGACAGGGGAGTGTGGCTGGGATGGTCTGCATTGGGGGATGGGAGACTGACTGAAAATACCTGCAAAAAGAACAGGAGTACTTGTGGCACCTTAGAGACTAACAAATTTATTAGAGCATAAGCTTTCGTGGGCTACAACCCACTTCTTCGGATACCTGAGCCTGTAACATGAGAACCCAGGAGGGGGCTGGGACCAGG
>NW_020699849.1:0-3547 GCF_002925995.2 Terrapene triunguis | reverse complement strand
GGTGCAGGGCCCTGAGTCCCCCCATACTCCGTGACAACTGGTGGCAGCGGCGGGATCTACTGCACCCCGTGGACGGCGCTTCCTGCAGTAAGTGACTGGGGAGAAGTAAAACGAAGGGGGATTGACGGGGACCAGGCATGATGAGGAGTCAGAGAGAGACGGTTATCACCCCTGGGAGTGTGTGACCAGCGAGAAGGACTTTTGCAGTAACAGGGTCCCCCGGGGGATTGCAGCGAGCGGTCCCAGGGGCGGAGGAGTCTGCAGCTCGACCCTGGCAGAGAGGTGGTGACCTCGAGAAGGGCTGGCACACTAGGGGTCTCCCTGGAAACTGTGGGGAGCGGTGAGCACACAGGCCTGTGACTGGCCAGCAGGAAGATGTATGCCAAGCGGCTTAAGAGTGACCTGGTGGAGCTGTGCAAGCAGAGGGGGGTGCGCATTGGGAAGCTCACCAAAGAACAGCTCATTGCCCAGCTGGAGAAGCAAGATCGCGCGAATGAACTGATCCCTGTCTCTGAGGGAAGCAGCCTGGCAGATGCAGCGCAGGCCCCAGTGTCTGTCCCAGCTGGGAGTGGTCAGCCGGCTGCTGAGGGCTTCCCGAGACCCCTCCTTCCTATGCCTAGGGGAAGGGTGGGGAGGAGCCCAGCAAATACCGAGGGCGCAGTGACCCCCCCCGGCCAGCAGGGGATCCTCCCGGCCACGCGCGGCATCCGTGGAGCGGAATGAGCTGGAATGGGAGATAGAGCTAAAACTGAGAGAGCTGAAGGATCGTGAACAACAGAGGCGTCATGAACGGGAGGAGAATGAGAGACAGAGGCAGAATGAAGAGAGACAAAGGCAGCATGAAGAAAGACAGCGTCAGCATGAACGGGAGGAGAATGAGAGACAGCGTCAGCAGGAACTGGAGCTGGCGAGGCTGAAGGACCGCGCGACCCCGGCTGCGGTGAGTGAGGGGGGACCCAGGACTGCACGGAGCTTTGATAAGTGCATCCTGGCCCCACGTAAGGAGGGGGAGGACATGGATGACTTCCTGGAGGCCTTTGAGACGGCCTGCGAGCTGCACCAGGTTGATCCTGCGGACAGACTCCGGGTTCTCACCCCCTTACTGGACCCCAAAGCCGTGGCATTGTACCGCCAACTGGAAGAGGCGGAGAAAGGGGACTACGAACTATTCAAAAAGGCCCTGCTACGTGAGTTTGGGCTGACTTCTGAGATGTACCGGGAAAGGTTCCGGAGTCAGGATAAAACCCCTGAGATCTCATATCTGCAACTAGCCGTACGCATGGAGGGATACGCCAGCAAGTGGGCTGATGGGGCCCAGACGAAGGAGGACCTGGTTAAACTGCTGGTATTGGAGCAACTGTATGAGCGGTGCCCATCCGACCTGAGGCTGTGGTTGGTGGACAAAAAACCAGAGAACCCGCGACATGCAGGCCGGCTGGCCGATGAGTTCGTGAAGAGCCGGGCAGGGGCTGGCAGGGAGGAGTCCCAAAGGAGCAGGCCCGCTGCCATGCAGAGAGAGAGTCACCCGGGTACCTCCCAAAAGGGGAATGTGGGGAATCCCCTCCCATGGGGAATGCCCAGGGTCAGGGACAACCGACCGGCTCGAGGGGACACATGGGACATGGTCTGCTATCACTGTGACCAGAGGGGTCACCTACGGGCCCAGTGCCCCAGACTCAGGGACAGACTGAGCAGACCAGACCCACCGAGGGTTGACTGGGTAGAGACCCAGCCGGGCGAGAGGCGGCACTCCCAGGGAAGGGGGGCTGGCAGAATACCACCTGCTAAGGAGGAAGGAGAGCTCCAGGCCAGCTCCTCTGGGGGGGCTGGATGCTCTAGACTCGGGGTTTTTGGTTTATACGGTGTGCGCAGGGCGGTCCCTCCGGAGAGAGTACCTTGTTCCCCTGGAGGTGGATGGGAGGAAGGTCGATGGATACTGGGATACGGGCGCAGAGGTGACACTGGTCCGGCCCGAGGTGGTGGCCTCAGATCGGATGGTGCCCAACACCTTCCTGACTCTGACGGGGGTGGGTGGGACCCCATTCAAGGTACCTGTGGCGAGGGTACGCCTGAAGTGGGGGCCCAAGGAGGGCCCCAAGGACGTGGGGGTACACCCGTATTTGCCCACTGAGGTGTTGATGGGGGGGGACCTGGAGGACTGGCCAAGCAACCCCCAGAATGCACTGGTTGTGACCCGCAGTCAGAGCCGGCGAGGAGCACTGCGCCCTGACCTTGGGGAGGGTGCCTTGCCCGAGGCGCAGGACCCTAACCTGGTGGGGAGGGAACGCCCAGGGACACGGCTCAGGGAGGCTGCGGCTTCAGACCCAGCCGGCGAGAGAGAGCAGGTGGCCATCCCTGTCCCAGCTGCTGAGTTCCAGGCCGAGGTGCAGAAAGATCCCTCCTTGCGGAAGATAAGGGACCTGGCCGACCTCGGTGCGGTACAGACCATGGGGAGAGGTGGCCGGAAAAGGTTCCTGTGGGAGAAGGGGTTCCTGTACCGAGAATGGGCTCCCCCAGGGAAGATGGAGTCAGGGGGGATCAGGAGACAGCTGGTGGTACCCCAGAAGTATCGCCGCCAGCTGCTGTACCGGGCCCATGACATTCCCCTCTCAGGGCACCAGGGAACCTGGCGTACCCAGCAGAGGTTGCTACGGAGCTTTTACTGGCCTGGGGTCTTTGTTACTGTCCGGCAGTACTGCCGATCCTGTGACCCCTGTCAGAGGGGGAGGAAGGCCCGGGACAAGGGGAAAACGGCTTTAGGACCCTTGCCCAGCATAGAGGAGCCTTTCCAGAGGGTGGCCAAGGTTAAAAGGGGGGCTCTGAACCAAGAGAGCCCGAAGCACAGACCTCCAGACTGGAGTGCTGGGAGAAGACCCCAGCCCAGTTGGAACCCCAGGGGTATTGGGGTAGGAAAAGGGCACGGGCCGCATAAACCTTCCCACGTGCGAACTACGAGTGCCATCGAGCACCCCCGACCTAAGGGGGGGCGTGAAACTGGAGGGGCCTGGTGTAATTCTCACCAAAGAATGGGAGGGATGCGGGGGCATCCATGGGAATGGGGGTAGGTTCGAACTTCCCCGGGTCACTGGCTAAAGTGACCCCGCTCAGTTCGGTCTCGAAGGGGGGAGATGTGACGAACTGGGTCTGTTCTTACTGTGGTCTGTGAATGCTGACAGGGGAGTGTGGCTGGGATGGTCGGCATTGGGGGATGGGAGACTGACTGAAAATACCTGAGCCTGTAACATGAGAACCCAGGAGGGGGCTGGGACCAGGTGACCCCTTTGCCCGGGAGACTGAACAAAGGCTGTGGGTGGGGTCGCTGAAGGCAGAGTCTGGGAAGCTGGCTGGTGAGGTGGCTAGAAGGGAGACAGGGCTCTGATCCCCTAAGGGGGCTAGGGTGCCCGGGGACCCCAAGATGAACCTAACTGAGGGGGTCCTGTTGTCTGCGCCGGCAAGACCTGTACTGGACTGCATTCCTGTTGTCTAAATAAACCTTCTGTTTTACTGGCTGGCTGAGAGTCATGGTGAATCGCAGGACGCCGGGGGT
>NW_020699848.1:0-1459 GCF_002925995.2 Terrapene triunguis | reverse complement strand
GCAGCAGTCTGGGAGCTGCCCTTGTCTGTGAAGACCGAGGCAAAAAAGGCATTGAGTACTTCAGCTTTTTCCACATCATCTTTCACTAGGTTTCCTCCCCCATTCAATAAGGGGCCCACATTTTCCCTGACCATCTTGTTCCTAACATACCTGTAGAAACCCTTTTTATTACCCTTCACATCCCCTGCTAGCTGCAACTCCAGTTGTGCTTTGGCCTTCCTGATTCCACCCCTGCATGCTCGAGCAATATTTTTATACTCCTCCCTAGTCATCTGTCCAAGTTCCCACTTCTTGTAAGCTTCCTTTTTGTGTTTAAGCTCACTGAAGATTTCTCTGTTAAGCCAAAGTGGTCGCCTGCCATATTTGCTATTCTTTCTGCACACCGGGATGGTTTGTTCCTGTGCCCTCAGTAAGGCTTTTTTAAAATGCAGCCAGCTCTCCTGGACTCCTTTCCCCCTCTATTAGCCTCCCAGGGGATCCTGCCCAGCAGTTCCCTGAGGGAGTCAAAGTCTGCTTTTCTGAAGTCCAGCAGGGTCCGTATTCTGCTGTTCTCCTTTCTTCCTTTTGTCAAGATCCTGAACTCGACCATCTCATGGTCACTGCTGCCCAGGTTGCCACCCACTGCTACTTCCCCTCCCAATTCTTCCCTGTTTGTGAGCAGCGGGTCAAGAGGAGCACAGCCCCTAGTTGATTCCTCCAGCACTTGCACCAGGAAGTTGTCCCCAACACTCTCCAAAAACTTCCTTAATTGTCTGTGCACTGCTGTATTGCTCTCCCAGCAGATGTCAGGGTGATTGAAGTCCCGCATGAGAACCAGCACCTGTGATCTGGAAACTTCTGTTAGTTGTCCGAAGAAAGCCTCGTCTACCTCCTCCTCCTGCTCTGGTGGTCTATAGCAGACGCCCACCACGACATCACCTTTGTTGCTCTCGCCTCTAAACTTAACCCAAAGACTCTCAACAGGCTTTTCTCCAGTTTCATACTGGAGCTCTGAGAAATCATACTGCTTCCTTACATACAATGCAACTCCTCCACCTGTTCTCCCCCGCCTGTCCTTCCTGAACAGTTTATACCCATCCATGACAGTGCTCCAGTCATGTGAGTTACCCCACCAAGTCTCGGTTATTCCAATCACATCATGGTTCCTTGACTGTGCCAGGACTTCCAGGTCTTCCTGATTGTTTCCCAGGCTTCTTGCGTTCGTGGCACCTAAGATAACTAGCCGATTGCCCTACTTTCTTAGTATGAATCAGGAGGCCTCCTCTGTTGCACCCTCCTCCTTGTGTTTCCTCCCAGTATCCCACTTCCCCATTTACCTCCAGGCTTAGATCACCATCCCCTGGCGAACCTAGTTTAAAGCCCTCCTCACTAGATTAGCAAGCCTGCCTGCAAAGATGCTCTTCCCTCTCTTCGTTAGGTGGATCCCATCTCTTCCTAGCAATCCTTCTTCCTGGAACAA
>NW_020699847.1:0-1336 GCF_002925995.2 Terrapene triunguis | reverse complement strand
CCCACACTTTCCCTGACCATCTTGTTCCTAACATACCTGTAGAAACCCTTTTTGTTACCCTTCACATCCCTTGCTAGCTGCAACTCCAATTGTGCTTTGGCCTTCCTGATTCCACCCCGGCATGCTCGAGCAATATTTTTATACTCCTTCCATGTCATCTGTCCAAGTTTCCACTTCTTGGAAGCTTCCTTTCTGAGTTTAAGGTCACCGAAGATTTCACTGTTAAGCCAAGCTGGTCGCCTGCCATATTTGCTATTCTTTCTGCACACCAGGATGGCTTGTTCCTGTGCCCTCAATAAGGCTTTTTTAAAACACAGCCAGCTCTCCTGGACTCCTTTCCCCCTCATTTTAGCCTCCCAGGGGATCCTGCCCAGCAGTTCCCTGAGGGAGTCAAAGTCTGCTTTGCTGAAGTCCAGCAGGGTTCACATTCTGCTGCTCTCTTTTCTTCCTTTTGTCAGGATCCTGAAGTCGACCATCTCATGGTCACTGCTGCCCAGGTTGCCACCCACTTCTACTTCCCCTACCAATTCTTCCCTGTTTCTGAGCAGCAGGTCAAGAGGAGCACGGCCCCTCGTTGGTTCCTCCAGCACTTGCACCAGGAAGTTGTTCCCAACACTCTCCAAAAACTTCCTGGATTGTCTATACACTGCTGTATTGCTCTCCCAGCAGATGTCAGGGTGATTGAAGTCCCGCATGAGAACCAGCACCTGTGATCTGGAAACTGTTGTTAGTTGTCCGAAGAAAGCCTCGTCTACCTCCTCCTCCCGCTCTGGTGGTCTATAGCAGACGCCCACCACGACATCACCCTTGTTGCTCTCGCCTCTAAACTTAACCCAAAGACTCTCAACAGGTTTTGATCCAGTTTCATACTGGAGCTCTGAGCAATCAGATTGCTCTCTTACATACAGTGCAACTCCTCCACCTTTTCTCCCCTGCCTCTCCTTCCTGAACAGTTTATACCCATCCATGACAGTGCTCCAGTCATGTGAGTTACCCCACCACATCTCTGTTATTCCAATTACATCATAGTTCCTTGACTGTGCCAGGACTTCCAAGTCTTCCTGATTGTTTCCCAGGCTTCTTGCGTTCGTGTACAGGCACCTAAGATAACTCGCTGATTGCCTTACTTTCTCAGTGTGAATCAGGAGGCCTCCTCCTTGTGTTTCTTCCTGGTATCCCACTTCCTCACTTACCTCTGGGCTTAGGTCTCCATCCCCTGGCGAATCTAGTTTAAAGCTCTCCTCACTAGATTAGCAAGCCTGCCTGCGAAGATGCTCTTCCCTCTCTTTGTTAGGTGGATCCCATCTCTTCCTAGCAATCCTTCTTCCTGGAACAA
>NW_020699846.1:0-5902 GCF_002925995.2 Terrapene triunguis | reverse complement strand
TCCGCTCTCCCGAGTTACCTGGTAGCTATGCCTAGTGGATCCCAACAATCCCCCCTTTGAGAATACTCAACAAACCTTTGTCAGAGTTTTCTCATACTCTAAAGACAAAATGCGATTAAGCTCCATGCAATTAGGATTATCAATAAGAGAATATAAGGGAACCTCTAGGGTATGGAAGGTACAACTTCTACGTATGAACACTTTACAGCAAATGAGCAAAAGAACAAGAACAAAACATATTACCACACCTGTGAGCAAGATGTGAACAATGCTTCCCCTATATCCCCTAGTTCCCCTAAACCAGGTATCCAACCCCAAAGGGAATCCAAAATAGTGGGTTTCACTGGTTCCTGGGCCTTCCACTGGTTAACGGCCCGTTTAGCTGACAAGATGTGCTTGTTAATGTCCTGTGAAAACTTTGGGACATAGGTACAACATTCTTCTCCAATAAGGGCACAGACCCCGCCTCGTGAGGCTAACACATACTCTAGGGCCTGGCGGTTCTGCAAAGCCAGCAATCGAAGCTGGTACAGCTCAGAACTTATGCTTTTCTCTATGGCCAGGGTATCATAGGCAAACTTAAATTGTCAGAGGTGCTACTGCTAGTAACCATCCACCTCTGACAATAGTCTGACCAATTTTGGGGTACTACTCTCCAGGGCAATCCCGCTGAATGATGGGGAGTTTGGGCACATATCCAACAGTTGGAGAGATTAAACTCATGGGCAAAGGCAATTTTCAGGGCCTCGTATGTGTTAGTAGCCATATCTGCAGGGATGGCTCCCCATCCTGCATGCGATGTGGGTAAAACAGTAGGTAACAGAAGAATTGCCTCTGTGATAAAAAGAAATGCTGTAAGAGACCCTAAACCTAAACCCATATTATAATTACCACAACCCAAATACCCAGAAAACAAGAAGAATTATTGACACGAAACAAGTCAAAAATAACAAGACCAAATACATAGACCAGGTCCGCTTTTTGTGAGAAAATAAAACCAATGCTCAGGGTTCTCGTGGGGAGTATGCTGTGACTGTTCAGAAAGATCACAACGCATTCCCAGTGACCCTTGCTGTCTTTTGAATAGCAGCTTAAGTCCCAAATCGTCGTTAGCAGTCTTCTTCGCAGGCTGGACAGTCCACTGTTCAGGAATGGGCACTGCTTTCAGTCGAGAGTAATAAATCCAGTTCTTGTGTCCTTCGACCTTTGCCACTGTATGGGTGACAAGCAGGATGGTGTGGGGTCCCTTCCACTTCTCTTGGAGAGGCTCGTCCTTCCAGGTCCGCACGAGAACGGAGTCACCAGGCTGCAGGGAGTGGACCGGAGTATCCAGCAAAAGAGGCTGTGAATCTTTGGTGTGCCTGTGAAGAAAAGAAAGAACAGCAGACAGAGAGCACATGTACTGAGACAAGAAACCATACCCCATCTCCCACTCCCCTGCCAGAACTGGGGTACCATTCATAGGCCATGCTCTTCCAAACATAATCTCGAAGGGACTAAACCCTATCCTACCCTCAGGGAGAGCACGAATGCAAAATAACACAAGGGGCAAGGCATCAGGCCACTCAAGAGAGGCCTCCTGACAGACTTTTGAGAGGTGTACCTTGAGTGTCTGATTTGTGCGTTCCACTACTCCACTGGCTTGTGGTCACCAGGGTGTGTGGAGTTTCCAGGGGATTTGCAGAGCACTTGATATCTTTTGAGCCACTTGAGATGTGAAGTGTGTTCCATTGTCAGATTCCATTCACTGAGGAAGGCCGAAGCGAGGAATGATCTCCTTAACAAACTTAAGAGCCACTGTCTTGGCAGTGTTGTTGCGACATGGGAAGGCTTCAGGCCGCCCGCTGAATCGATCCACTAAGACGAGAAGGTACCTGTACCCTTGAGTCCTGGGAAACTCAGTAAAGTCTATTTGCCACACTAATCCTGGGCCTGGGGTAGGTTCCAGGGTGGCTGGTGGCACTGCTACTCCTGGTCGAGGGTTATTCTTTTGGCAGATTAAACCTTCAGCTTGTACCTGTGATGTTAGTGGTTTAAGTCCAGAGGTTAGAAAATATTTATTCATGAGCTGGATAAGAGCCTCTCTGCCTGCGTGTGTGGTTTGATGCAGTTCCTGCAACACTGGTTGAATCAAGCCCTTGGGCAGGAGGATTTTTCCCTCTGTGGAATAAAGCCATCCCTCCTTTTCCTGGAGACCGAGACTGTCAGCCAGGTTTTTGTTCTCTTGGGAGTACTGAGGGGCTGCAAGCTCACCCACTGATGGGATGAGGGCATGCATTTGGGCATTTTCCTCAGTTGGTGATTTCAGGATAGCAGCTCGCTTAGCTTCCCTGTCTGCTCTGGCATTGCCCTTGATTACATTTTGATCTTCCCTCTGATGGGCTTTGCAATGTACCACTGCTACTGCTGAGGGTAGTTGTACTGCTTCTAAAAGCCGGAGAATTTGAGACTCATGCTTGACCTGAGAGCCTTGGGCTGTTAGCATTTCCCTTTGCTTTCACAAACCAGCGTAAGCATGCAATACCCCAAAAGCATACTTTGAGTCAGTAAAGATATTAACCCGTTTGTCTTTTGCCAGCTCGAGTGCCCGAGTCAGGGCCACTAGTTCAGCAAGCTGGGCCGACGTTCCTGCCGGTAAACTCTCAGCTTCCACGGTATCATGAAGAGACACAACAGCATAACTAGCCCCCCTTTGCCCATCCACAACAGTACTACTTCCATCTGTATACCATTCCAAGTCAGCATTTGGGAGTGGCTGATCTTTTAGATCTGGGCGGCTAGAATACTGAACATTTATGATTTCTAAACAGTCATATTCCTGCTTTTTTGTCTTTGGTAACAGTGTAGCTGGATTAAGGGAGGGACAGGTCTGCAGGGTGACTTCAGGATTCTCTAACAGCTTCGCCTGGTACCAAGCAACCCGAGCCTGTGTGAGCCAAAGACCACCCTTAGTGTCCAGCAAGGCTTGGACCATATGGGGAATATACACTTGGACAGTTCCTCCCAGTGTCAGCTTTTCCGCTTCCCCAAGTACTAGAGCAGTAGCTGCGACCACCCTCAAACAGGCTGGCCATCCCCTTGAAACTTGATCCAGTTGCTTAGAAAAGTATGCCACAGGACGCTTCCAGGCACCTAATAGCTGAAATGCCCTGTCCGCTTCTGGGGACCAGTGAAAGGGGTCATGTTCCGCTCCCTTAACATATTTATACAGAGGTTTAGCCCACAGTCCAAACTCTGGAATCCATATTCTGCAAAAACCTGCCATGCCCAGGAATGCCCTAAGCCGTTTGCTGGGGATGGGAACTTGGCAGATAGCCTCCTTCCTTTCGTTTGAGAGCTGTCTCTCTCTCTGCCTGATGTGAAATCCCAGATATTGAACCTCTGAAAGAGCAATTTGGGCTTTGCTTTGAGATACCCTGTATCCTCGCAGTCCAATAAAGTTTAGGAGACTCACAGTAGCTCTGAGACAAGGGATTAGATCCACAGCAGCAATTAGCAAGTCATCTACATATTACAGCAAGAGGGCTTTGTCTGAATTATCCCACTCCTCCAAGTCTCTGGACAAAGCCTGTCTGAACAGAGTGGGGGAATTTTTAAATCCTTGAGCCAATACTATCCAGCAAAACTGCCTTTTAACCCTTCTGTTGTCCTCATTATGCCTTGCAGTATTTTGCAGATTTCAGTTGCTTGGGCACATTCAGGCCCCCCCTTTTTCTTGGTTGTCAGCAAAGTCTTGGCTATGAACAATGTCCTTGGACTGAGGCCAGCTGTATTTTCCTCTCAGTTAACTCATTCTGTGCTTTTTTCTCTTCTCCCTTTCTTGGCTTCTTCTAACTTCCAAAGGAACCTTCTACTCTTCACTTATACACCTTTTCTCTAACCATTAACACATACTCATTGCCATCCCTTTCCAGTAACATAATTTCTGTGCAAAGCTTTGATGCAACAAACCAGGACAAGCACACTCACTTCTGAGGATTCCACTCTGTACAACCTCTGGTGTCCAATAGCTTTCCCTTTTTAAACCTTAAATGCCTTCTCTCTTTTTACCAGATCTTTTATCTGCTATTTTGTTACCCAAAAACAAATTCAAATCTTTTATTTTCCTGGCTTTGACTACCCCGCTGCAGCCACAACCTTTGGTCTTTAGTTAAAAGATTTTAAATCTTGTAAAGCGTTAAGTCACCTTAAGGATTAAATGCTAAATACCTTAAACAACACTAGTTTCCTGTGTCTGGCAAAAGTATTCTCAGTTTTGCAACTTTAAAACAATACCAATTCATCTCAAACTTATAAAACACAGATTGTATACAGCAGGAGTGTTCTTCAGCAAATTAGACTAACGTATTCATAGTTGAATAATTCCACTTAAATAACCTCTTGCCTGAATTACTTACAGACATTCCTACCAAGTTTCACTGCTTGATTCCCTCTAGCAACTACAGAGTTAACTTCTCACTCTCTTTTCTTAAATCACTTGCTTGTCTCCCAAAACGACACCCAATCAACTCAGATTTTACCATTCCAATTATTGTCCTGGGGATTTGAAATCCCCATGCTTATAATTACTTACTCTTTTCCTTCCACTATGCCCTCAAAGTTTCCAACCTGTTTTCCAATCTCTCTATCTGTTGCCTGCCCGCTTGGGCCTGATCCTGCTTTTCTTGCTGAACCGTCCCTTCCATGGGCACCGGCTTTTTTCACTACCAATTTAGCTAGGAGGGTGGGTTTCTCAACTAGCCCCCACCCTTCCTGGTCTCTTCCCTTAAACATTCTTACTCATAAGGCTACCCAAGTCCTCCCTCGTGAGGCTTATGGCTAGCTAGACAACCTTCAAAGATAGAAATGAACTTGCTTGGATTCGTTGAGAATTCTCCTGCCTCTGCCTTAAAAGCAGCCAGATGTTAAAAGCAACATGACACAAGATCCTGTGTTCCTGGACGGGCTACCACACTCTCAGTAATCAACGGATACAATCCCACCAAGGGGAGGGGTACTCTCTAAAGCCTGTGGGGGTGAAGGAGCCGAAGGGGACACCGATTCTGGCATTACAACAGTGGGAGGGTTCTGGGGTTTAGCAGCCGTTACTACCGAGCCTGTCGGAGTCAAATGGCACTTGAGCAAGATATCAGTCCTATTTCTTAACACCATAAACGTATATGTTAACATACATTCCAAGGGTGTCCCAGCATATGTGCTTTGTCCGGACCCCATTATGCTCATGTTTAATTAAACCTGGTCACGGGTTCGACCGACCCCCCTTGCGATCAAGATATCCTGGTCACGGGGTTTCCCCTCGCAGGAGTCTCGGTGCGGCTAGAGTCGGTTTAAGTCCTAGACCTGGTTATCACAATTTTGGCTTCCAGCATATCATTAGTATGAAAAAGAACAATATTCCTGCCAAGAATAAAAGCAAGCCCTGGGGCTTTTCTACGTCCCAGTAATTGTCCAGTACGGCCCACAGACTAGGGAAGTTAGTGAAATTATTCATTAACCGTTGCCTGCTTTGTTATCATAACCACAAAACATTTGTCCATCTACAATACCTTCCCACACAGGGATTACCCAAAGGGCCCAATTTACACTGCGGGGGCGTTATCCCTCAAACCCAAGAGGTAAACGCACTTACCGCCCGGAGTGGCCGCGTCCGGCTGTTGGACCTTCCCCTTCTTCTGGTACCGTCTTATCTCCGTGTAGTTAGGAGTTCTCTTTAGAGAGGACACAGCCGCCCCGACCGATTGTAACGACCCGAGGCCCGAGCAAACAACAGCTCGAGGTGGCCACTCCTCGGAATCGCCTTCGGTCGTCGGTCAGTGTCCTCCACAGGGAGAGAAGTCCCGGCGGAGTCGCCACTTTGTTAGCCAAATAGGGCTCGTTTCCCCCCGGAGCTTACCTAATTACA
>NW_020699845.1:0-5488 GCF_002925995.2 Terrapene triunguis | reverse complement strand
CCCTACATTTGAACCCTAAAGTTCAAAGTGGGGATCCAGCCTTGACATGGTGGCATAGCGGTGGAGATCGTTTTAACCCAAAAGCCAGTAAGAGATTTTTTTTTCTCTCCTTCTAGCTGCTAGGAGAGCAGAGCTGAAGGTAGATGCATATCTTATCTCTCCTTGCCTGAAGGCAGAAGTGTTAAGTTTTTTTTAACGAGGTCCTTTGTTAAGAGAAGGGTTCAAAGGGAGCAAACTTTGACTGACTGGTAAAGATAATTTACAAGTTGAATTGTTTTTTTTTTCTTTTTACATCCTCGGGAGTAGCTTGTTAGAAAGTCTCTGTTAACTCAGCAGCAGCCAGAGCTAAGTACATCCCAATTTCAGTCAACTGCAGAGGGGTGTGACCCAGCACAAGAAAACCAGGAAAATGACTACCAAAGAAGAAAAAGCTAAAGAGGAGGCCCACAAGAGAGCTATGGAGCTGAAAGAAAAAGAGATAGAGCTGAGAGACAGAGAAGAGAAAGCCAAAGAGGCGGCCCACAAGAGAGAGATGGAGCTGAAAGAAAAAGAGATGGAACTGGAAGCAGCAAGAACTAGGCAGGGTGCATCAGACCATCCTAACAACTCCTCTCCAGGTACCACTTCCCATCCCAGGAAATTCCCTACCTACAAGGCAGGCGATGATACTGAGGCCTTCTTAGAAAATTTTGAAAGGGCCTGCCTTGGATACAACATCCCTCCACCCCAGTACATGGTAGAGCTGAGGCCGCAGCTCAGTGGACCCTTAGCAGAGGTGGCGGCTGAAATGCCTAAGGAACACATGAACAGTTATGAACTTTTTAAAAACAAGGCCAGAATCAGAATGGGGCTAACACCTGAGCATGCCCGTCGGCGGTTCAGAGCCCTAAGGTGGAAACCCGATGTGTCATTTACCCGACATGCCTACCACATTGGGAAAAATTGGGATGCCTGGATATCAGGAGCAAATGTTAAATCTACGGAAGAGTTGCCCTTCCTATTGCAAATGGAGCAGTTTTTAGAGGGTGTTCCTGAGGAAATAGAAAGGTACATCCTAGATGGGAAGCCCAAAACGGTAACCGAGGCGGGGGAGATTGGAGCCAAATGGGTGGAGGTGACAGAAAAGAAAAAAGCTAGTAGCAGTTGGAGCGAATATCAGAAGGGGCAAGCCGAAACAAAACCTTACCACCGGGGACAACCCAAGGCCCCACCCACATCCCAAGGGAAACCCCAGACGCCTTCTCACCCCACCACACCAGTCTCCATCAACCAACATCGCCCCGGTAATACCTTAGCAGGGCGATGTTTTAAATGTAATGAACTGGGGCATATAAAGGCTCACTGCCCCAAGAACCCTAACCGATTACAGTTCATTACACCCCAATCACACCAAAGATCCCCAGACCCAGATGCCTCTCTCATACCCTCGGAGCGAAGGGAAACCTTGAGAGTGGGCGGAAAGAAGGTTATCGCTTGGAGGGACACTGGGGCACAAGTGTCAACTATCCACCAATCCCTAGTGGACCCCAAACTCATCAACCCGGAGGCTACAGTGACAATTCAACCCTTCGTGTCACAGTCTGTAACCTTGCCTACAGCCCAGTTGCATGTCCAGTACAAGGGCTGGGCAGGAATGTGGACTTTTGCAGTCTATGACAATTATCCCATCCCCATGCTGCTGGGGGAAGACTTGGCCAACCATGTGAAGCTAGCCAAGAGGGTGGGAATAGTCACCCGCAGCCAGGCTAAGCAAGCTTCCACCCCCATCCCTGTTCCTGAGCCGTCCACCAGGGCCCCGTCTGTGTTACCGGAGACCCAAACACAGGTGGTGGAACCGGATCCCCTGCCAACGACTGCAACAGCCGTAGTGGATCCAATCCCAGAGACCCAGCCAAAGCCAGTCCCGGAACCGGAACTGGCAACGCAACCAGCACCAGAACCATTGCCGGCACGGAGTCCAGCGCTTGCAAACCTGTCTACAACTCCAATGCCAGAGGGCACCAGCGAGCCTGAACTGGCGGAAGCAGCAGATAACCCTCCCCAAGAGGCTCAGCCAGAGCCTGAGATACCACATAGTGCACCAGCGGACAGCGGTTCACGGTCAGTGGAAACAGCCCCAGCACCTGCATCGCTTCCAGAGGGACCAAGCCCCAGTCCACAGTCCAAGGAGGAACTGATGTCTCCAGCATCAAGGGAACAGTTCCAGGCCGAGCAGGAAGCAGATGACAGCCTTCAGAAAGCTTGGGCGGCGGCACGGAGCACCCCACTGCCTCTCAGCTCTTCTAACCGATCCCGGTTTGTTGTAGAACAAGGACTTTTATACAAGGAAACTCTTTCTGGTGGGCACCAGGAAGACTGGCATCCTCAAAGACAGTTGGTGGTTCCCACTAAGTATCGGGTAAAGCTCTTGAGCTTAGCCCATGATCATCCCAGTGGCCATTCTGGGGTGAACAGAACCAAAGACCGGTTGGGGAAGTCCTTCCACTGGGAGGGAATGGGCAAGGACGTTGCTAATTATGTCCGGTCTTGTGAGGTGTGCCAACGAGTGGGAAAGCCCCAAGACCAGGTTAAAGCCCCTCTCCAGCCACTACCCATAATTGAGGTCCCATTTCAGCGAGTAGCTGTGGATATTCTGGGTCCTTTCCCAAAGAAGACACCCAGAGGAAAGCAGTACGTACTGACTTTCATGGATTTTGCTACCCGATGGCCGGAAGCTGTACCCTTAAGCAACACCAAGACTAAAAGTGTGTGCCAGGCATTAGCAGACATTTTTGCCAGGGTAGGTTGGCCCTCCGACATCCTTACAGATTCGGGAACTAATTTCCTGGCAGGGAACATGAAAACCCTGTGGGAAGCTCATGGGGTGAATCACTTGGTTGCCACCCCTCATCACCATCAAACCAATGGTCTGGTGGAGAGGTTTAATGGAACTTTGGGGGCCATGATACGTAAATTCATAAATGAACACTCCAATGATTGGGACCTAGTGTTGCAGCAGTTACTTTTTGCCTACAGGGCTGTACCACATCCCAGTTTAGGGTTTTCACCATTTGAACTTGTGTATGGCCGCGAGGTTAAGGGGCCATTACAGTTGGTGAAGCAGCAATGGGAGGGGTTTACGCCTTCTCCAGGAACTAACATTCTAGACTTTGTAAGCAACCTACAAAACACCCTCCGACACTCTTTAGCCCTTGCTAAAGAAAACCTAAAGGATGCTCAGGAAGAGCAAAAGGCCTGGTATGATAAACATTCCAGAGAACGGTCCTTCAAAGTAGGAGACCAAGTCATGGTCTTAAAGGCGCTCCAGGCCCATAAAATGGAAGCGTCGTGGGAAGGACCATTCACGGTCCAGGAGCGCCTAGGAGCTGTTAACTATCTCATAGCCTCCCCCACCTCCAACATAAAGCCTAAGGTATACCATGTTAATTCTCTTAAGCCCTTTTATTCCAGAGGATTAAACGTTTGCCAGTTTACAGCCCAGGAAACAGATGACGCGGAGTGGCCTGCAGGTGTCTACTACGAAGGAACAAGGAATGGTGGCGTGGAAGAGGTGAACCTCTCCACGACCCTGGGACGTCTGCAGCGACAGCAGATCAAGGAGCTGTGCACAAGCTTTGCACCGATTTTCTCAGCCACTCCAGGACGGACCGAACGGGCATACCACTCCATTGACACAGGTAATGCTCACCCAATTAGAACCCCACCCTACCGGGAGTCACCTCATGCCCAAGCGGCTATACAAAGGGAGATCCAGGACATGCTACAGATGGGTATAATCCGCCCCTCTAACAGTGCATGGGCATCTCCAGTGGTTCTAGTTCCCAAACCAGATGGGGAAATACGCTTTTGCGTGGACTACCGTAAGCTAAATGCTGTAACTCGTCCTGACAACTATCCAATGCCACGCACAGATGAGCTATTGGAAAAATTGGGACATGCCCAATTCATCTCTACTTTAGACTTAACCAAAGGGTACTGGCAAGTACCACTAGATGAACCCGCTAAGGAAAGGTCCGCCTTCGTCACCCAGGCAGGGGTGTATGAATTCAATGTACTCCCTTTCGGGTTGCGAAATGCACCCGCCACCTTCCAAAGACTTGTAGATGGTCTCTTAGCGGGATTGGGAGAATCTGCAGTTGCCTACCTCGATGATGTGGCCATTTTTTCTGATTCATGGACAGAACACCTGGAGCACCTGGGAAAAGTCTTCGAGCGCATCCGACAGGCAGGACTAACTGTTAAGGCTAAAAAGTGTCAAATAGGCCAAAACAGAGTGACGTACCTGGGGCACCAGGTGGGTCAAGGAACTATAAATCCCCTACAGGCCAAAGTGGATGCTATCCAAAAGTGTCCGGTTCCAAAGTCAAAGAAACAGGTCCAATCCTTCTTAGGCTTGGCCGGATATTATAGGCGATTTGTACCACACTACAGCCAAATCGCCGCCCCGCTGACAGACCTAACCAGAAAGAAACAGCCAAATGCAGTTCAATGGACTGATAAGTGTCAAAAGGCCTTTAACCAGCTTAAGGCAACACTCATGTCTGACCCTGTGCTAAGGGCCCCAGACTTTGACAAACCGTTCCTAGTAACCACAGATGCTTCCGAGCGAGGCGTGGGAGCAGTTTTAATGCAGGAAGGACCGGATCAAGAATTCCATCCTGTCGTGTTTCTCAGCAAGAAACTGTCTGAGAGGGAAAGCCACTGGTCAATCAGCGAAAAGGAATGCTACGCCATTGTGTACGCGCTGGAAAAGCTACGCCCATATGTTTGGGGACGGCGTTTCCAACTACAAACAGACCATGCTGCGCTACAGTGGCTTCATACCGCCAAGGGAAATAACAAAAAACTTCTTCGGTGGAGTTTAGCTCTCCAAGATTTTGATTTTGAAATACAACACATTTCGGGAGCTTCTAACAAAGTGGCTGATGCACTCTCCCGGGAAAGTTTCCCAGAGTTAACTGGTTAACAATTGTTCTTGGAATGAAACATTGTTAGTTTTTATATAATCAGTAGTATGTCTTATTAATTCTGTTTTCTCCTAAAACTCCAGGAAGAAATCACAGCCAGTGTGGAACCGAACGTCCAACACTATCTGTGATTTGGGGGGCGTGTCATAACTATGAAGGGAAGGGTAACCGCTCTCTGTGTACAGAGACTCCAAATCCTTTTACCTGTAAAGGGTTAAGAAGCTCGGGTAACCTGGCTGACACCTGACCCAAGGACCAATAAGGAGACAAGATACTTTCAAATCTTGGGGGGGGGAAAGGCTTTTGTGTGTGCTCTTTGTTTTAAGGGGTGGTTCGCTCTTGGGACTGAGAGGTACCAGACATCAATCCAGGTTCTCCCCATCTTTCTAAACAAGTCTCTCCTATTTCAAACTAGTAAGTAAAAAAACAGCAAGGCGTCTTAGATTTACTTTGTTTTCTCAACTTGTAAATGTACCTTTTTACCAGAGTGTGTATCTTTGTTTGCTGTACTTTGAACCTAA
>NW_020699844.1:0-6060 GCF_002925995.2 Terrapene triunguis | reverse complement strand
ATGGGCCTCCTGTTTGGCTTTTTCTTCTCTTTCATGGGCCTCCTGTTTGGCTTTTTCCAGCTCCATTTCTCTCTTGTGGGCCTCCTCTTTGGCTTTCTCTTCTCTGTCTCTCAGCTCCATCTCTCTCTTGTGGGCCCCCTCTTTGGCTTTCTCTTCTCTGTCCCTCAGCTCTATCTCTTTTTCTTTCAGCTCCATAGCTCTCTTGTGGGCCTCCTCTTTAGCTTTTTCTTCTTTGGTAGTCATTTTCCTGGTTTTCCTGTGCTGGGTCACCCCCTCTGCAGTTGACTGAAACTGGGATGTACTTAGCTGTGGCTGCTGCTGAGTTAACAGAGACTTTCTAACAAGCTACTCCCGAGGATGTAAAAAGAAAAAAAAAACAATTCAACTTGTAAATTGCCTTTACCAGTTCAAAGTTTGCTCACTGATTGAACCCTTCTCTTAACAAAGCCCCTTGTTAAAAAAAACTTAACACCTCTGCCTTCAGGCAAGGAGAGATAAGATATGCATCTACCTTCAGCTCTGCTCTCCAAGCAGCTAAAAGGAAAAAAAAATCTCTTACTGGCTTTTGGGTTAAAACGATCTCCACCGCTATGCCACCATGTCAAGGCTGGATCCCCACTTTGAACTTTAGGGTTCAAATGTAGGGGCCTGCATAAAAACTTCTAAGCTTATCTACCAGCTTAGCTTTGGTCCGCTGCCACCATCACAAGAATTCCCTCCCTGGGAAGCCTTGAGAAACCTTTCACCAATTCCCTGGTGAACACAGATCCAAACCCCCTTGGATCTTAAAACAAGGAGAAGTTAACCATCCCCCCTCCTTCCTTCCACCCTCCTTTCACCAACTCCTGGTGAATACAGATCCAAACCCCCTTGGATCTTAAAACAAGGAGAAATCAATCTGGTTCTTAAAAAAAGAAGGCTTTTAATTAAAGAAAAAGGTAAAAATCATCTCTGTAAAATCAGTATGGAGAATACTTTACAGGGTAATCAAACTTAAAGAGCTCAGAGGACCCCCCTCTGTCTTAGGTTCAAAGTACAGCAAACAAAGATACACACTCTGGTAAAAAGGTACATTTACAAGTTGAGAAAACAAAGTAAATCTAAGACGCCTTGCTGTCTTTTTACTTACTAGTTTGAAAATAGGAGAGACTTGTTTAGAAAGATGGGGAGAACCTGGATTGATATCTGGTCCCTCTCAGTCCCAAGAGCGAACCACCCCTTCAAACAAAGAGCACACACAAAAGCCTTTCCCCCCCCAAGATTTGAAAGTATCTTGTCTCCTTATTGGTCCTTGGGTCAGGTGTCAGCCAGGTTACCCGAGCTTCTTAACCCTTTACAGGTAAAAGGATTTGGAGTCTCTGTACACAGAGAGCTGTTACCCTTCCCTTCATAGTTATGACACGCCCCCCAAATCACAGATAGTGTTGGACGTTCGGTTCCACACTGGCTGTGATTTCTTCCTGGAGTTCTAGGAGAAAACAGAGTTAATAAGACACATGTACCTTTAGACATACTACTGATTATATAAAAACTAACAATATGTTTCATTCCAAGAACAATTGTTAACCAGTTAACTCTGGGAAACTTTCCCGGGAGAGTGCATCAGCCACTTTGTTAGAAGCTCCCGAAATGTGTTGTATTTCAAAATCAAAATCTTGGAGAGCTAAACTCCATCGAAGAAGTTTTTTGTTATTTCCCTTGGCGGTATGAAGCCACTGTAGCGCAGCATGGTCTGTTTGTAGTTGGAAACGCCGTCCCCAAACATATGGGCGTAGCTTTTCCAGCGCGTACACAATGGCGTAGCATTCCTTTTCGCTGATTGACCAGTGACTTTCCCTCTCAGACAGTTTTTTGCTGAGAAACACGACAGGATGGAATTCTTGATCCGGTCCTTCCTGCATTAAAACTGCTCCCACGCCTCTCTCGGAAGCATCTGTGGTTACTAGGAACGGTTTGTCAAAGTCTGGGGCCCTTAGCACAGGGTCAGACATGAGTGTTGCCTTAAGCTGGTTAAAGGCCTCTTGACACTCATCAGTCCACTGAACTGCATTTGGCTGTTTCTTTCTGGTTAGGTCTGTCAGCGGGGCGGCGATTTGGCTGTAGTGTGGTACAAATCGCCTATAATATCCGGCCAAGCCTAAGAAGGATTGGACCTGTTTCTTTGACTTTGGAACCGGCCACTTTTGGATAGCATCCACTTTGGCCTGTAGGGGATTTATAGTTCCTTGACCCACCTGGTGCCCCAGGTACGTCACTCTGTTTTGGCCTATTTGACACTTTTTAGCCTTAACAGTTAGTCCTGCCTGTCGGATGCGCTCGAAGACTTTTCCCAGGTGCTCCAGGTGTTCTGTCCATGAATCAGAAAAAATGGCCACATCATCGAGGTAGGCAACTGCAGATTCTCCCAATCCCGCTAAGAGACCATCTACAAGTCTTTGGAAGGTGGCGGGTGCATTTCGCAACCCGAAAGGGAGTACATTGAATTCATACACCCCTGCCTGGGTGACGAAGGCGGACCTTTCCTTAGCGGGTTCATCTAGTGGTACTTGCCAGTACCCTTTGGTTAAGTCTAAAGTAGAGATGAATTGGGCATGTCCCAATTTTTCCAATAGCTCATCTGTGCGTGGCATTGGATAGTTGTCAGGACGAGTTACAGCATTTAGCTTACGGTAGTCCACGCAAAAGCGTATTTCCCCATCTGGTTTGGGAACTAGAACCACTGGAGATGCCCATGCACTGTTAGAGGGGCGAATTATACCCATCTGTAGCATGTCCTGGATCTCCCTTTGTATAGCCGCTTGGGCATGAGGTGACTCCCGGTAGGGTGGGGTTCTCATTGGGTGAGCATTACCTGTGTCAATGGAGTGGTATGCCCGTTCGGTCCGTCCTGGAGTGGCTGAGAAAATCGGTGCAAAGCTTGTGCACAGCTCCTTGATCTGCTGTCGCTGCAGACGTCCCAGGGTCGTGGAGAGGTTCACCTCTTCCACGCCACCATTCCTTGTTCCTTCGTAGTAGACACCTGCAGGCCACTCCGCGTCATCTGTTTCCTGGGCTGTAAACTGGCAAACGTTTAATCCTCTGGAATAAAAGGGCTTAAGAGAATTAACATGGTATACCTTAGGCTTTATGTTGGAGGTGGGGGAGGCTATGAGATAGTTAACAGCTCCTAGGCGCTCCTGGACCGTGAATGGTCCTTCCCACGACGCTTCCATTTTATGGGCCTGGAGCGCCTTTAAGACCATGACTTGGTCTCCTACTTTGAAGGACCGTTCTCTGGAATGTTTATCATACCAGGCCTTTTGCTCTTCCTGAGCATTCTTTAGGTTTTCTTTAGCAAGGGCTAAAGAGTGTCGGAGGGTGTTTTGTAGGTTGCTTACAAAGTCTAGAATGTTAGTTCCTGGAGAAGGCGTAAACCCCTCCCATTGCTGCTTCACCAACTGTAATGGCCCCTTAACCTCGCGGCCATACACAAGTTCAAATGGTGAAAACCCTAAACTGGGATGTGGTACAGCCCTGTAGGCAAAAAGCAACTGCTGCAACACTAGGTCCCAATCATTGGAGTGTTCATTTATGAATTTACGTATCATGGCCCCCAAAGTTCCATTAAACCTCTCCACCAGACCATTGGTTTGATGGTGATGAGGGGTGGCAACCAAGTGATTCACCCCATGAGCTTCCCACGGGGTTTTCATGTTCCCTGCCAGGAAATTAGTTCCCGAATCTGTAAGGATGTCGGAGGGCCAACCTACCCTGGCAAAAATGTCTGCTAATGCCTGGCACTCTTTTAGTCTTGGTGTTGCTTAAGGGTACAGCTTCCGGCCATCGGGTAGCAAAATCCATGAAAGTCAGTACGTACTGCTTTCCTCTGGGTGTCTTCTTTGGGAAAGGACCCAGAATATCCACAGCTACTCGCTGAAATGGGACCTCAATTATGGGTAGTGGCTGGAGAGGGGCTTTAACCTGGTCTTGGGGCTTTCCCACTCGTTGGCACACCTCACAAGACCGGACATAATTAGCAACGTCCTTGCCCATTCCCTCCCAGTGGAAGGACTTCCCCAACCGGTCTTTGGTTCTGTTCACCCCAGAATGGCCACTGGGATGATCATGGGCTAAGCTCAAGAGCTTTACCCGATACTTAGTGGGAACCACCAACTGTCTTTGAGGATGCCAGTCTTCCTGGTGCCCACCAGAAAGAGTTTCCTTGTATAAAAGTCCTTGTTCTACAACAAACCGGGATCGGTTAGAAGAGCTGAGAGGCGGTGGGGTGCTCCGTGCCGCCGCCCAAGCTTTCTGAAGGCTGTCATCTGCTTCCTGCTCGGCCTGGAACTGTTCCCTTGATGCTGGAGACATCAGTTCCTCCTTGGACTGTGGACTGGGGCTTGGTCCCTCTGGAAGCGATGCAGGTGCTGGGGCTGTTTCCACTGACCGTGAACCGCTGTCCGCTGGTGCACTATGTGGTATCTCAGGCTCTGGCTGAGCCTCTTGGGTAGGGTTATCTGCTGCTTCCGCCAGTTCAGGCTCGCTGGTGCCCTCTGGCATTGGAGTTGTAGACGGGTTTGCAAGCGCTGGACTCAGTGCTGGCAATGGTTCTGGTGCTGGTTGCGTTGTCAGTTCCGGTTCCGGGACTGGCTTTGGCTGGGTCTCTGGGATTGGATCCACTACGGCTGTTGCAGGCGTTGGCAGGGGATCCGGTTCCACCACCTGTGTTTGGGTCTCCGGTAACACCGACGGGGCTCTGGTGGACGGCTCAGGAACAGGGATGGGGGTGAAAGCTTGCTTAGCCTGGCTGCGGGTGACTATTCCCACCCTCTTGGCTAGCTTCACATGGTTGGCCAAGTCTTCCCCCAGCAGCATGGGGATGGGATAATTGTCATAGACTGCAAAAGTCCACATTCCTGCCCAGCCCTTGTACTGGACATGCAACTGGGCTGTAGGCAAGGTTACAGACTGTGACACGAAGGGTTGAATTGTCACTGTAGCCTCCGGGTTGATGAGTTTGGGGTCCACTAGGGATTGGTGGATAGTTGACACTTGTGCCCCAGTGTCCCTCCAAGCGATAACCTTCTTTCCGCCCACTCTCAAGGTGTCCCTTCGCTCCGAGGGTATGAGAGAGGCATCTGGGTCTGGGGATCTTTGGTGTGATTGGGGTGTAATGAACTGTAATCGGTTAGGGTTCTTGGGGCAGTGAGCCTTTATATGCCCCAGTTCATTACATTTAAAACATCGCCCTGCTAAGGTATCACCGGGGCGATGTTGGTTGATGGAGACTGGTGTGGTGGGGTGAGAAGGCGTCTGGGGTTTCCCTTGGGATGTGGGTGGGGCCTTGGGTTGTCCCCGGTGGTAAGGTTTTGTTTCGGCTTGCCCCTTCTGATATTCGCTCCAACTGCTACTAGCTTTTTTCTTTTCTGTCACCTCCACCCATTTGGCTCCAATCTCCCCCGCCTCGGTTACAGTTTTGGGCTTCCCATCTAGGATGTACCTTTCTATTTCCTCAGGAACACCCTCTAAAAACTGCTCCATTTTTACTAGGGAAAGCAGATCTTCCAGAGATTTAACATTTGCTCCTGATACCCAGGCATCACAATTTTTGTCAATGTGGTAGGCATGCCGGGTAAATGACACATCTGGTTTCCACCTTAGGGCTCTGAACCGCCGACGGGCATGCTCGGGTGTTAGCCCCATTCGGATGCTGGCCTTGTTTTTAAAAAGTTCATAACTGTTCATGTGTTCCTTAGGCATTTCAGCCGCCACCTCTGCTAAGGGTCCACTGAGCTGCGGTCTCAGCTCTACCATGTACTGGGGTGGAGGGATGCTGTATCCAAGGCAGGCCCTTTCAAAATTTTCTAAGAAGGCCTCAGTATCATCGCCTGCCTTGTAGGTGGGGAATTTCCTGGGATGGGAAGTGGTACCTGGAGAGGAGTTGTTAGGATGGTCTGATGCATCCTGCCTAGTCCTTGCTGCTTCCAGTTCCATCTCTTTTTCTTTCAGCTCCATCTCTCTTTTATGGGCCTCCTGTTTGGCTTTTTCTTCTCTTTCATGGGCCTCCTGTTTGGCTTTTTC
>NW_020699843.1:0-4428 GCF_002925995.2 Terrapene triunguis | reverse complement strand
GAGCTCTTTGCTGAGTGTCTGGGCCCCTGCACTTGGCCGTTCTGCCGAGAAGCAGGGGAGGAGCTACCCCTTTGGCAGGACATCCAAGGGGTTTCTACCTCAGCCCTGCCACAGTCCCCTTCATATCAGGTGTGTGGAATAAATGTGCAAGGCTTGTCTACACATACAAGTTACACCACTTTAACTATATCTGCATATCCCTGCCGGTAACAGGGCCGTGTGCCCTTTGGCTGGAAATCCGGGAGCCAAGCCAGCCCGGGGAAGAGAAGAGTCCCCAACTGAGGAGAATCAGGCCATTTCCAATAAAGGGCAGAAGGGGATGGGGAAGAGGCAAACTCAGGAGGCTGAAGTGAAAGTTCAGAGAGTGAATGAGGGAAAACCCTGCGACTGGGGGAATTGCTCCAGTTAGGAAGAGCTGGGAGTGGCCTGCTAAGGCGTGCAGAACTCAGACTGGACGGGGGGAGTTTGGGGTGTAGGAACTGGAGGGAAGGTGTCATCTGCATTTTAGTTTTGAATGTTAAGTTAATAAATGAAACCTAAATTGGGGGCTGTTGCTATTGGACTGGAAAAAAACCATGTGGAATTTATTTCGGGAAGGAAGAAGGGAAACTGAGATGAGGGGTCTGCATTCTGGCTGCCCTGAGGCCTCCAGTGGACGCCACGAGGTGGCCACTCATCTAATCTGACTGGATGCAACTACACTGATGTAAAGCTGCTTGTATCAGGATAGTTCATTCCGAAGGAGAAGAAGCTATACCAGTCCAAGGGATCTCGATATTGGTTTGCTGTGTCCGCGCTAGAGGTTGTACTGGTAGAACGATTTCCAAAATAAAGTCACTCCACTCACCCAAATAATGATCCTGGTGCAAAATCTGTGTGGAGACCTCGCGTAAGTAAGTCCCAGTGAAACTACATCAGTATGTTCGTGGCTTTGAAAAGAACTCCAGGAAACAAAGGAACCTGTCTGTCTTTTGCATTAAAATGGCATGCTGAGAATTTACGCTGATTTGCCAAGTCAAAAACAGCCGACTGACAGAAAGGGGCCTGACTGAATAATTCAGTTTACATACGTTGGGTGCGTCTACTCTGCAGCCAGGGGTGTGAATGGCATCTCCTGTAGCCGCTCTAGCTGTACTGTAGGTAGTTCACTAAAAAGAGAAACCGTGGTACAAGCTTCAGTGCCGGCTGCTCAAGCAAGAATGTACACGGGGCCAAGGGGCATTGGGGGCTGCAGAGATGGGAAAGGGGCAGTCGTACTGTATTATGGAGACTAGGGAGAGCAGAGGATGAAATTTGGTAAAGGCGTGGCCATGGTGTACAATGGGCATTAGGAGGAAGCCAATTTTTTCTGTATCCTTCCTATTGATCTCTACACAGCAGCTGATCACAGTGAATGGTAAATAGCCAGTAATAATGATTAAACCCCTGATTTCAGTTAAAAATATTCCTTAATTATGGAGTCAATCAACTTGGAATTTAACATGTAAGCCATGGTCTGAGAAGATTCTGGTCTGTCTCTGTATTCTAGCCAGTTTCAGATTAGATATGCATCCTTCGAAGAGTTAAGCAATGGGATTTTATCCCTGTCTGCAATATTTTTTCCAGAGATTAATTTTAAAAAACCTCTTTTTCCAAAATACAGTTGTGTGAGCCATAAATTTTTAACATTTGGGTATTATGAGACACAAAACTTTTGTGACACAAAATTATTCACACTGGTGATAAATTGGATGAGATGTTACTGCATGATTAGGAAGCAAATTATGTTAGGAGAGGACTGGGAATAACAATCCTCTAGTTTTTTTTTCATTCAGAAATAAGTGGATATTTGTGTTCTTCTGTAACTGATGGAACACGCGTTCTGGTGGTTATCATTCACTCCAATAGACCAACAAGGGGCCTATAGTTCTGGTACAAGATTCTCTAATATGTGCTAATGAAGATTGATAATTTTCGGATGGAATGTTTTTGCCATCAGAAAATGCCAAATTGTCAAGATCAAAATGTTCCATGGGAAATTTCTACAAAATTTTGTGTAGGGGGAAGAATTGTGTAAAATACCAAAAAATGAAATATAATATAAAAAGAAAACAGTAGAAGAATTGAAAATAGAATAAATGACATAAAAAGAAATAAAACATTAAATAAAATCTCAAAATAAAATTTAAAATTAAAAGTCAGATTTGGAATGAAAAGAAAAATTTGATCTCGTCGAATTTCCCATGAAATGTAAATTCAGGTCCTGAATAGCTCTAATAATGAGAAAATCACCACCACATTTCTTACAAATTTCATACAGAATGTATTCGTCCCTAAGAGGGTAAATTTCCAGCTAAAATAATATTACGGGATAGTTCTGTGCTCAGTAATACTGTTTCTACCCCTGGGAGCTAACCACAGGGATTTTCAAACTTTGTTATTTTTGGCATAAGACCCTGGCTGGGTCTCTGTATGTAGTGAGCCCTACTGTCGAATAAGGAAACACAGTTAAAGAGAAGGACAGAAATGTGTATGTAGTGCCGTGCCCACGTCTCTGTGCATATGCCATGAGTGTCAGGGGAGGAAACTGGCTAAGAATGATTTTAGTTGTCAGTACTGCCATACTAACTTGTTTCTCCCTCACACAGTATCTGCCCCAAACCTTCCCATCGAGCTCAGTTCTGGATCAACCTCTGGCACAATTTGGTCCAAAGTGTTGGTGCCAGGGACCTGGACCTGATGGGGGATTCTGCACTTGATCAATGTGAGCAGAATGGATCCTACACAGAACTGAGTGCTCCTGCCCCCAGGCAGCAAAGCATTTAAGAATATGCTTCATTGTAAACACCCACTGAGGTCACTACAGTTCAAGCTGTGTGAGTGGGTTGCTGGACTGGCATCTGGGGAGATCTTTTCATTATCCCTGTTACTGCCAGGATATTGAATCCAGTGGACTAAAACAAGGGATTCATCTATCTAACACTGATGGAAAAGGGGAGAGATTGGCGCTTTCAGGGTCACTGATGGTGAGTTATGCTGCACTGAACTTTAGTGATGCCAGTTACTTGTGGTGGGTTTTTAAGTTCTCTCAAGGGCACTTACAGACAGATTTTTAAACGTATTTATGTGCCTACTGGGTTTTTCCAAAGCACCCAGGCTCCTCAAACTCACTGATTTCAAAGGGTGTTCACAACTTCGATGGTTTTAAAAGTCCCACCCAGGGCTGGATTCACAAAGGGTCTGTGATAATTGGCTTGCAAACTTACCCTCAGTGGGAGCTCAACTGGGAGAAGTGAGGGAAAGTTCATAGAGTGTCACGGTGAACAAGAACAACAAATGGGGATGGAAAAAAAATGCAAAGAAGAGACAAAAGACTGAATTAGTCCAAACAAAAAGCCCTTTTGCTAGAACTCAAGGACGGTGTTACAGTCATGCCTGGTAAACGAGAACAGCGTGAGAGTGCAAGTCAATGAACCAAAACTGGTGTGTTGGAAATTCAAGCTAGTTGATGGACAAGATAGTGAGGGGATGGGCTATTGCCCCAGCACTCTCTTTGGGGTTCTCAGAGAAAGAGACTTTGGGAGGAAAGTTGGCCATCACCACGCTGGCTGACCAAAAGACAAGAGAAGAGGAAGGTGCGAACTTCACCAGCGTGGGCTCCCACCGCCACCATCTCCTGGCACCCTGGACTTTCTTCCTAATGAGGAGGTGCGGGGTAAAGCTTCATTCCAATGCTACCATAACTCTGTGCTCCTTGAGCAATGACCCGACCCACCATAACCCACACACACTAACTCTGCCTTGACAGTGTGCTCAGGCGCCAGGGCACAGGACATCTCTAGGGCACAGACGGGACGTGGAGGAGGCGTATGAAATCACTAACTATTCATTGCAGCAAGGGGACTGGAGCTTGGGTCTCCCAGCTCCTATGCGAGTGCCCCAACCAGTGGGCTGGAGTGTAATTCTCAGTCTGTCTCTTTGGCCGAATGAATATCTAAGTATTTCACACACACCTTCAACAGGCCAGAGTGAGAGAGGCCTGGGGGAGGGACCATCTCTTTGTTCTGTGTTTGTACAGCACCAAGCATATTGGGGCCCTGGTCCGTGTCTCGGGCTTCAAATAATAAAGACTTTGTAGTTCTGAAGCTTTTCCTTCTCTGGTCCATTCCTTGAGTGTCCGGAAGAAATTTGACTCTATTAACACACTGTCTACCTCAGAAACCTAAACAAAACATGCTATTCACTTTTCCTTCCCGGTAATTTAACATGGCCATTAGCAAAGTCTCAAGGGAAAATTCACCTGTGGTGTTTGCAGGGTAAACAATGACTCAGGAAAGACATTTATTTTCTGGTGACAGATACAAGGCAAAGCAAACCAAGGGTATCAGCACAACTAGGGTGTCCAGCCAAAAACATGCAGATCTCATTACTGCTCTTCACTGCACTGTG
>NW_020699842.1:0-4431 GCF_002925995.2 Terrapene triunguis | reverse complement strand
GAGCTCTTTGCTGAGTGTCTGGGCCCCTGCACTTGGCCGTTCTGCCGGGAAGCAGGGGAGGAGCTACCCCTTTGGCAGGACATCCAAGGGGCTTCTACCTCAGCCCTGCCACAGTCCCCTTCATATCAGGTGTGTGGAATAAATGTGCAAGGCTTGTCTACACATACAAGTTACACCACTTTAACTATATCTGCCTATCCCTGACGGTGACAGGGCCATGTTTCCTATGGCCGGAAAGCCAGGAGCCAAGCCAGCCCGGGGAAGAGAAGAGTCCCCAACTGAGGAGAATCAGGCCATTTCCAATAAAGGGCAGAAGGGGATGGGGAAGAGGCAAACTCAGGAGGCTGAAGTGAAAGTTCAGAGAGTGAATGAGTGAAAACCCTGCAACCGGGGGAATTGCTCCAGTTAGGAAGAGCTGGGAGTGGCCTGCTAAGGCGCGCAGAACTCAGACTGGACGGGGGGAGTTTGGGGTGTAGGAACTGGAGGGAAGGTGTCATCTGCATTTTAGTTTTGAATGTTAAGTTAATAAATGAAATCTAAATTGGGGGCTGTTGCTATTGGACTGGAAAAAAAACATGTGGAATTTATTTCGGGAAGGAAGAAGGGAAACTGAGGTGAGGGGTCTGCATTCTGCCTGCCCTGAGGCCTCCAGTGGGCACCATGAGGTGGCCACTCATCTAATCTGACTGGATGCAACTACACTGATGTAAAGCTGCTTGTATCAGGATAGTTCATTCCGAAGGAGAAGAAGCTATACCAGTCCAAGGGATCTCGATATTGGTTTGCTGTGTCCGCGCTAGAGGTTGTACTGGTAGAACGATTTCCAAAATAAAGTCACTCCACTCACCCAAATAATGATCCTGGTGCAAAATCTGTGTGGAGACCTCGCGTAAGTAAGTCCCAGTGAAACTACATCAGTATGTTCGTGGCTTTGAAAAGAACTCCAGGAAACAAAGGAACCTGTCTGTCTTTTGCATTAAAATGGCATGCTGAGAATTTACGCTGATTTGCCAAGTCAAAAACAGCCGACTGACAGAAAGGGGCCTGACTGAATAATTCAGTTTACATACGTTGGGTGCGTCTACTCTGCAGCCAGGGGTGTGAATGGCATCTCCTGTAGCCGCTCTAGCTGTACTGTAGGTAGTTCACTAAAAAGAGAAACCGTGGTACAAGCTTCAGTGCCGGCTGCTCAAGCAAGAATGTACACGGGGCCAAGGGGCATTGGGGGCTGCAGAGATGGGAAAGGGGCAGTCGTACTGTATTATGGAGACTAGGGAGAGCAGAGGATGAAATTTGGTAAAGGCGTGGCCATGGTGTACAATGGGCATTAGGAGGAAGCCAATTTTTTCTGTATCCTTCCTATTGATCTCTACACAGCAGCTGATCACAGAGAATGGTAAATAGCCAGCAATAAAGATTAAACCCCTGATTTCAGTTAAAAATATTCCTTAAATTATGGAGTCAATCAACTTGAAATTTAAAATTTAAGCCATGGTCTGAGAAGATTCTGGTCTGTCACTGTATTCTAGCCAGTTTCAGATTAGACATGCATCCTTCGAAGAGTTAAGCAATGGGATTTCATCCCTGTCTGCAATATTTTTTCCAGAGATTAATTTTAAAAAACCTCTTTTTCCAAAATACAGTTGTGTGAGCCATAAATATTTAACATTTGGGTATTATGAGACACAAAGCTTTTGTGACACAAAATTATTCACACTGATGATAAATTGGATGAGACGTTACTGCATGATTAAGAAGCAAATTATGCTAGGAGAGGACTGGGAATAACAATCCTCTAGTTTTTTTTTTGCATTCAGAAATAAGTGGATATTTGTGTTCTTCTGTAACTGATGGAACACGCGTTCTGGTGGTTATCATTCACTCCAATAGACCAACAAGGGGCCTATAGTTCTGGTACAAAATTCTCTAATATGTGCTAATGAAGATTGATAATTTTCGGATGGAATGTTTTTGCCATCAGAAAATGCCAAATTGTCAAGATCAAAATGTTCCATGGGAAATTTCTACAAAATTTTGTGTAGGGGGAAGAATTGTGTAAAATACCAAAAAATGAAATATAATATAAAAAGAAAACAGTAGAAGAATTGAAAATAGAATAAATGACATAAAAAGAAATAAAACATTAAATAAAATCTCAAAATAAAATTTAAAATTAAAAGTCAGATTTGGAATGAAAAGAAAAATTTGATCTCGTCGAATTTCCCATGAAATGTAAATTCAGGTCCTGAATAGCTCTAATAATGAGAAAATCACCACCACATTTCTTACAAATTTCATACAGAATGTATTCGTCCCTAAGAGGGTAAATTTCCAGCTAAAATAATATTACGGGATAGTTCTGTGCTCAGTAATACTGTTTCTACCCCTGGGAGCTAACCACAGGGATTTTCAAACTTTGTTATTTTTGGCATAAGACCCTGGCTGGGTCTCTGTATGTAGTGAGCCCTACTGTCGAATAAGGAAACACAGTTAAAGAGAAGGACAGAAATGTGTATGTAGTGCCGTGCCCACGTCTCTGTGCATATGCCATGAGTGTCAGGGGAGGAAACTGGCTAAGAATGATTTTAGTTGTCAGTACTGCCATACTAACTTGTTTCTCCCTCACACAGTATCTGCCCCAAACCTTCCCATCGAGCTCAGTTCTGGATCAACCTCTGGCACAATTTGGTCCAAAGTGTTGGTGCCAGGGACCTGGACCTGATGGGGGATTCTGCACTTGATCAATGTGAGCAGAATGGATCCTACACAGAACTGAGTGCTCCTGCCCCCAGGCAGCAAAGCATTTAAGAATATGCTTCATTGTAAACACCCACTGAGGTCACTACAGTTCAAGCTGTGTGAGTGGGTTGCTGGACTGGCATCTGGGGAGATCTTTTCATTATCCCTGTTACTGCCAGGATATTGAATCCAGTGGACTAAAACAAGGGATTCATCTATCTAACACTGATGGAAAAGGGGAGAGATTGGCGCTTTCAGGGTCACTGATGGTGAGTTATGCTGCACTGAACTTTAGTGATGCCAGTTACTTGTGGTGGGTTTTTAAGTTCTCTCAAGGGCACTTACAGACAGATTTTTAAACGTATTTATGTGCCTACTGGGTTTTTCCAAAGCACCCAGGCTCCTCAAACTCACTGATTTCAAAGGGTGTTCACAACTTCGATGGTTTTAAAAGTCCCACCCAGGGCTGGATTCACAAAGGGTCTGTGATAATTGGCTTGCAAACTTACCCTCAGTGGGAGCTCAACTGGGAGAAGTGAGGGAAAGTTCATAGAGTGTCACGGTGAACAAGAACAACAAATGGGGATGGAAAAAAAATGCAAAGAAGAGACAAAAGACTGAATTAGTCCAAACAAAAAGCCCTTTTGCTAGAACTCAAGGACGGTGTTACAGTCATGCCTGGTAAACGAGAACAGCGTGAGAGTGCAAGTCAATGAACCAAAACTGGTGTGTTGGAAATTCAAGCTAGTTGATGGACAAGATAGTGAGGGGATGGGCTATTGCCCCAGCACTCTCTTTGGGGTTCTCAGAGAAAGAGACTTTGGGAGGAAAGTTGGCCATCACCACGCTGGCTGACCAAAAGACAAGAGAAGAGGAAGGTGCGAACTTCACCAGCGTGGGCTCCCACCGCCACCATCTCCTGGCACCCTGGACTTTCTTCCTAATGAGGAGGTGCGGGGTAAAGCTTCATTCCAATGCTACCATAACTCTGTGCTCCTTGAGCAATGACCCGACCCACCATAACCCACACACACTAACTCTGCCTTGACAGTGTGCTCAGGCGCCAGGGCACAGGACATCTCTAGGGCACAGACGGGACGTGGAGGAGGCGTATGAAATCACTAACTATTCATTGCAGCAAGGGGACTGGAGCTTGGGTCTCCCAGCTCCTATGCGAGTGCCCCAACCAGTGGGCTGGAGTGTAATTCTCAGTCTGTCTCTTTGGCCGAATGAATATCTAAGTATTTCACACACACCTTCAACAGGCCAGAGTGAGAGAGGCCTGGGGGAGGGACCATCTCTTTGTTCTGTGTTTGTACAGCACCAAGCATATTGGGGCCCTGGTCCGTGTCTCGGGCTTCAAATAATAAAGACTTTGTAGTTCTGAAGCTTTTCCTTCTCTGGTCCATTCCTTGAGTGTCCGGAAGAAATTTGACTCTATTAACACACTGTCTACCTCAGAAACCTAAACAAAACATGCTATTCACTTTTCCTTCCCGGTAATTTAACATGGCCATTAGCAAAGTCTCAAGGGAAAATTCACCTGTGGTGTTTGCAGGGTAAACAATGACTCAGGAAAGACATTTATTTTCTGGTGACAGATACAAGGCAAAGCAAACCAAGGGTATCAGCACAACTAGGGTTACCAGCCAAAAACATGCAGATCTCATTACTGCTCTTCACTGCACTGTG
>NW_020699841.1:0-1087 GCF_002925995.2 Terrapene triunguis | reverse complement strand
CTAGGTCACTCTGGATCCTATCCCTATCCTCCAGCATATCTACCTCTTCCCCAAGCTTAGTGTCATCCACGAACTTGCTGAGGGTGAAATCTATCCCATCATCCAGATCATTAATAAAGATGTTGAACAAAATCGGCCCCAGGACCGACTCTTGGGGCACTTTGCATAATACCGGCTGCCAACTAGACATCAAACCATTGATCACTACCCATTGAGCCCGACCATCTAGCCAGCTTTCTATCCATAGTCCATTCATCCAATCCATACTTTTTTAAACTTGTGGCAAGAATACTGGGGGAGACCATATCAAAAGCTCTGCTAAAGTCAAGATATATCATGTCCACTGCTTTCCCCATATCCACAGAGCCAGTTATCTCATCATAGAAGGCAATCAGGTTGGCAATGAGGAGCAGCTGAGGTCCCTTCCAGTCCTACTCTTCTATGATTCTGTTAAGCTAAAACACATTTCCCTTGGATTATCAGAGTTTGTTTCAAAGCCAGTGACGTACAGACTATTTATTTTTTATTTTTCACTGGGACTCTCATGAGGTCTCCCAGATTTTGCACCAGGATAACTATCCTGGTTAGTGGTGCGAATGGGTTATGGAAATAGTAATACCGCTACACCCTCTTGTGTGGACACAATTTACCAATAGATAGTTTATTTCCTTTCAGATGTGGGACTGAACAATACCGCCAGAAGGACTGTCAGATCAGCACCTGTGGCATCTTATATAGGTCCTTGTAGTAGGGTTGAGCCGGGGCTCTACCATCCGAGATGGAGGGGTGCCACACCGGCTCACTAAAGTGGAGGCAGTCCAACCTCAGGTCCCTTTACGCAAGGGCTGAGCGGCTCACAGTTCAGGAGCTCAGGCCCTTAGGTAGGGGCTGAGTGCTAACTAACCGTCTAAGCAGGCCCAGGCCCTGGACCAGGGCGGGGCAGAAACTGTCACAGCTCAAGCCCTTTTGGGGCGGGGTTGAGCAAACAAACAGTTAAGGAGCCCAGTCCCTCCGGTGCAGGGGCTGAGCAGACAAGCAGTTAAGGGGCCCAGGCCCTGGGTCAGGGCGGGGCACAAACAGTCACAGC
>NW_020699840.1:0-3221 GCF_002925995.2 Terrapene triunguis | reverse complement strand
TCGATTTACACCAGCCAAGGGTCTAGCCCCAAGTGTCTGGAATGAGGGAGCTGGTGGCCTGCAGCAGAGGTTTTTGGGAGGGTTCTAGAAACCACCTGAGAGAATAATAGTAGAGAAAAATAGACCAGACGGAATTCAACCCTGAACTGAGCAGGTCCAGCTCTCAATGGAGTCAATGGAAATTGCACCCACTTATGGCATTAAGATTTTATTCCTTCCTCTTTTATTAATGAGATTTGCATGTAAATAGGATCTGTGTTTAAGGGTTCATCTCCTCTGGCTGCTAGTCCCCCATTTGATTGCCATAATCCTCTTGTGACCTTATGATCATTCCCAGGGCAAGTAATTGTGACATGACAGACACAGGATTCTGACTTCAGGTGGGGATTATGTAGCAGCAGAGAGCAAGTTTTTAGGAAACAAAAATCTGTTTTCATGGAAGTGTCCTTAAATACTAGAGAATAAAGGGAGGGAAAGCCAGAATAATACATTTCAGCAAATTTGTTTCTAATTACTCTAATGTACTGGCTACTGTGTATTTGTACCATTGCTCCCTACAGGATGGAATTAGTATTATTCAACTGTGTGTCATGTGTCCTGTATGGCTAACAGTTAATGGAGAGTTCCCTTTAGTTTAAGTGGTAAAAGGCTGGGCTTTTTTGAATCAGGAGAATCTGACCCACATTTTCCAAAGTGACAAGTCAGTTTGGGTACCTGAAGTTCTGGGTATACAAAGGGAGACCTTTTCAAGGGGCCTAGTTTTCAGATGGTGGATGCTCAGCGCTTTCTGAAAAGCAGCCTCTTGAAGGCATCTCAAGTTGTGCACCCAAAACTGGAGACACCTGAAATCATTAGCCCCTTTGGAGAACCATGGCCAGAGCTGAGCTCAAACCCAGTGTAGCTGTGAAATTCATTGTAACCATCGTGCGTCTCAGAATGACGCCAGTGAACTACCAGGTGGCCCAGGTGTGTTCCCATACGCAGCTTTGCCATCAACTTTAACGTGTTCTTTCAGATTCAGGTCTCCAATACAGTAGCCAAAATGGACAGAGATTCTTAAACTTAACTGCCCTTGGTACCTGCATCTTAGCCTGGGAATTCCCACTCCTGTGGAGACAATGTCAGCCACACACAGTTTTAATGGAGTTTTTCTGAGGTGACTAAAAGGGAGAACAGAGCCCCTGAGAAATCCCAATACGAGTCAGTTCTAATGCAATGGCTTTGGGATTAACGAACTCTCTCTTTCACAGCCATATCGGCTACTCCCGTGGAATGTTGCTTTAATTACGTGACTGGAGCCATTCAGCTTGCTAAACTGGTGGATTTCTACTGGACCCCCCGCGAGTGTCACTTAGCAGCTGTTGTGTAAGTAGAGACTATTCCCTCCAGGGCTGATTGTCCTCCTACCCTGTTACAGTGCACCTCACTGGCAAGCCAGAGAAGGTGTCAGCCTGAGATGCCAGCTGTCACATCAAGTTACAGAGACCACAGGGTCCTGTTAAGCTCTTGTATATGGGCGGTTTTCTTTATAAAGAGAGTAACACTGGGTAATCTCCAGAAGTGAGAAGTATCGTTAATCTTGCTGCAGGGTATTATTGAAACAAATAGCCTAGCGACAGTCAAGAGCATGAGCTATCTATATGGATGGTATAGCACTTATTAATTATAATTTGTATAATAATTGCATGTAAAGTCCCCAGTCTTGATCAGGGCCCCGATGTGCCAGGTGCTGTAGATACGTATATAAAGTAAAGTCCCTGCTCCAAAGAGATTACAGTCTAAATCAACAAGACAGACAAGGGCGTGGGAAACTGATGCAAGGAAAGGGAAGGGGAAGATGTTTGCAAATAAAAATACAAAGGTGCCCCTTTTTAATGAGCTCTCTTGCTTTTCCATTTGCAGGTTGGAGACGGTTGCTGGCCGCGAGGTCTGTGCTGACCCCTCAAAGCCTTGGGTGAAGAGGGCAATCAGGGTCTTGGAGGCAAAGAGGAAACAAACCTCACTTTCTGAGAACCACAGATAAACACTCCACTCCAGAGCCATGCCAGACCCTACTGCCTCCGGTTGTCTCTGCACATTTCCTGTCTTCATTCCACATACCTCACTGGACTGTTCTTGTTTCAGCACTGACAGACAGACAGCTCAGTCCTGACAGAGTGAGCGAGCTCTGTGCACTTACAGAAGGACACACTGTGCACTACAGCCAAAGACATTGTGTTTCAGACTGTAAGTGTCCTTGCAAGAACACCCACAAGCTGTAACAGACGCATATATAATAAAGCTTCATTGCTACACTGCAAGCGTTTGTGATTGTTCCTGCTCCTCGCGGATTGGCATTAACGGCTCGTCGGGCTACATTTTGCTGATTCATTGAAAGAGCCACAATCAGGAAGCCTCGTATTGAGTGGGGGGTGCGGGGGCTCCTTTCTGTCGACCTCCCAGCTCCAGCTGTAGGGGGCAGTGCTGCAGCACATTGCACTCGTGTAGAACCAATGAGGCCAGTAAGGGGCAGGCCACCACCCAATCAAGGGCAATTCCTCATGGCACGACATGCATGTGCCCTGGGCAACCGGCTCCCCTGCCAAAGAGGTGTTTGATGAAGGGAAGCTACAGCTCAGTGAAATGCTGCCCGGCTTCCAGCTTCTCATCTCTGGCACTGTCAAAGTTAGACTCGGGACTCATAGTTTGTCAGACCACTCTGTTTTATTAGCACAGCGCTCTGCTAATACATTCAGATAATGTGAGCCTCCATGCAAGATTCAAACAGTCTTATTTATACAGATAAAAGGGTGCGAACTAAACAAAGGGACAGAGAGAGCAAAATAGTAAGATATGCATGGAGCACAATATGCATATCCTGCTTCCTTATTAACTCTTATCGATCTAAGACTAATGCTTCACCAATTGCCCTTAAGTGGGGCAATTCATTAAGCAGTTAATGTCTGCTTTCCTGCCCCCCTGGCTTGCAGCATTTCTCATTTCTACTTAAAGGTACATACAGCATTCTTTAATTCATTCTATTTCTTTAATATAATTCATTTCACTTTCACAGCACCTACCTTCAAACAGGGTGACGCAGAATGTAGCCCAGTGGTTCTCAAACGTTTGTACCGGTGACCCCTTCACACAGCAAGCCTCTGAGTGCCCCCCCTTATAAATTAAAAACACTTTTTATATAGGTAACACCATTATAAATGCTGGCGGCAAAGCGGGGTTTGGGG
>NW_020699839.1:0-1089 GCF_002925995.2 Terrapene triunguis | reverse complement strand
CACTGGCTCCTAACAGTAGGCGATGGTTTTCAAACCGTGAGGCGTGTCCCCATAGTTTGAAAACCTCTGTGCTAAATGGAAGGAAGCAATCTGGGTGGGGTACGTGACCCCATGTATCCCCCACAAACACATGTTGCCCCAGGTGCTAAAATGCCTAGGTATGGCTCTGTCAGTCATAAGCAACCAAAAAAAAAAATGAGACAACCTATAGGTGTCACTACTGCTCCACCTTTTACACTAAACTATGTGTACACAAAAGTGTATGAAGTAGTAATGCATTTAAGACAACTAAAATATTACATAAATGTAATGCTACATAGTGTTCACTCACACTGGTAGTGCACAGATCTGATTGTATCAATGCCACTTCCAGGAAAAGAGATACTGCAAAGTATGTCTATATGACATTTTTGCATAATTTAAGCCACCAACACAGATTTAATTCATCTGTACACATTTGTCATCAACTGACTTGTGTTTTCAATTGCGGTTTTGTTCCTAGGGCTATTGTCACATTGTCATCAGGACACTGTTCAAGGTCTTACTCAAACCCAAGAAAATCCATACAGAGGTATCAATAGGTTGAATATCAGACTGATGATAATCTGAAATATTTAACTATTTTCCTATTATAAAGACGAATTTTGTGCTCTCTTTTGCAAAGTAAGTTATAACCAGTACCCACTGGAGTTGGTTGCTGATAACGGTCATAACAAGGATATTAATTTAGGTGATTGATCTGTAGCAAGTGACAGGGACCAGTAAATAAAATTCAGGGTCACACCCATATTACCAGCAAGTTTTTAAAAAAATTGTTGACTTATTTTTTGGCTTCACTGCCAACTTCTAAATAACATTGTGAGTTCTGGCTCAAGATACTGTACACTAGCAGGAAACTAGCTAAAGATAATTAATTTGATGCACACGGGAATCTTAAAAAAATAAAATACTTGACTGGAAATTAATATAATAGGTCCACAGAACTTAATGTCTAGCCCCTTCACTGTTAAAAAAAAAACTGAATGAAGAGAACCAGCAATGAAAAAAAATACAGCAATTCACTTCTGATGTCACTAGCTTCTGAACTGA
>NW_020699838.1:0-1422 GCF_002925995.2 Terrapene triunguis | reverse complement strand
GACTGAGGTGAGGGTGTGTTGTCAATTGTGTTGATGGGATCATGGTGTTCGTGATGCTGGTGGCCTGGTGCTGGTACATAACCTCGGTCTTTTTCAGGCTGATTGTGAAACTGAAGCATTTTGACTGGCAATGGAGCAGCACTGCCCCACTAGGTTTACTTGTTCTCCTGAGGATAACTGCTTCTGACTCTTTAAAGGAAAGCAGCTGGGATGGAATTTGACCCCCATTAGCTAACACAGGTGGTTGCTTTATGATTCAGCATTGTGAGGAATTGTATTAAGTGACAGTTTGAGGCAGTAGGGGCTGGGCTGAGATCTACGAGATGATTCAGAAAAGCTCTTCAACTCATCTAAAGCAGCGACATGCTCCTTTGAAGTCTTCCCTTTAAAGATAGAGTCTAAAATAATTCTGGAGAGTTACAAAACAGCCGATTATTTTCCACTGATGTTTTCAAATTTAAGGAATGCCACTAGCTGATAGCCTACTACTGCTATTATCCTGTGGGAGCCCAACCCACTAGAGGTGGGCAACACCTACTTTGCCAGTAGGTTATACAACTATTTGCTGGACAACAGAATGCTGAGGGATCAGCAGTCCTATATTATATCCTTGGCTTGGTGAAGACAGTGTTGTCTAGTGGGAACAGCAAGTGATGGCGTTAGGACACTTGCATGCTATTGGTTTCTTAATGTTTTCAATATACAAAATGATCATTCATGTTTGGTTCTCAAAGTGCTTTATGAAAGTATGTGAGTGCAGTATAGTGTATTCAGAAAACAACTAAAGTATCTAACAAGCTATTTTGAGCATGTCCCAAAGGCAAAATTTTTGCAAAGTCTATACTTCTTCCAAACCTGAACCGGCAGGTGCCAGTCGATTGGAAGCTAGTGGGAATCACCCAGCCTACTCGGGCCCCTGGCTCTCCATGCTGTGGGAGCAAAGGTGCTGCCTGGCTGCAGGGCAGCCCTCCCTGCCCTGCTCCCCAAGCTGGGTTGCCTCTTCACACTCCATGGTATGCCCCGTCACACTATTGCCTCTCCCCTGAAGGAGCCCGGTGCCAGCTGTGATGTCCCATGGAGCTGGCCCCTGCGCACAGAGCCCACCTGCCAGGAGATGCTCCCCAAGGCTCTTGCAGCTCTGCTGCTGGCAGCTGGGCATCATGTGCTGGCACCAGTCTCCTATCGGGGCACAGCTCCGAGCTCCCCGCCTGGAGACCCGGCTATGCAGCACAGCTCGGAGCTGTGTTCTCCGCCCTGCCTGGAGACCCGGCTATGCAGCACAGCTCGGAGCTGTGTTCCTCACCCTGCCTGGGGATCCAGCTATGCAGAGGAGGCTTGGCTCAGGGCAGGGAGGGCTTCCAGCCAGTAAGCCAGAACCCCAGCTCCCACAGCAGAGAGCCAGAAGCCTGAGGGGGCTGGGCA
>NW_020699837.1:0-1260 GCF_002925995.2 Terrapene triunguis | reverse complement strand
GACTGAGGTGAGGGTGTGTTGTCAATTGTGTTGATGGGATCATGGTGCTCGTGATGCTGGTGGCCTGGTGCTGGTACATAACCTCGGTCTTTTTCAGGCTGATTGTGAAACTGAAGCATTTTGACTGGCAATGGAGCAGCACTGCCCCACTAGGTTTACTTGTTCTCCTGAGGATAACTGCTTCTGACTCTTTAAAGGAAAGCAGCTGGGATGGAATTCGACCCCCCATTAGCTAACACAGGTGGTTGCTTTATGATTCAGCATTGTGAGGAATTGTATTAAGTGACAGTTTGAGGCAGTAGGGGCTGGGCTGAGATCTATGAGATGATTCAAAAAAGCTCTTCAACTCATCTAAAGCAGCGACATGCTCCTTTGAAGTCTTCCCTTTAAAGATAGAGTCTAAAATAATTCTGGAGAGTTACAAAACAGCCGATTATTTTCCACTGATGTTTTCAAACTTAAGGAATGCCACTAGCTGATAGCCTACTACTGCTATTATCCTGTGGGAGCCCAACCCACTAGAGGTGGGCAACACCTACTTTGCCAGTACGGGTTATACAACTATTTGCTAGACAACAGAATGCTGAGGGATCAGCAGTCCTATATTATATCCTTGGCTTGGTGAAGACAGTGTTGTCTAGTGGGAACAGCAAGTGACGGCGTTAGGACTCTTGCATGCTATTGGTTTCTTAATGTTTTCAATATACAAAATGATCATTCATGTTTGGTTCTCAAAGTGCTTTATGAAAGTGTGTGAGTGCAGTATAGCGTATTCAGAAAACAACTAAAGTATCTAACAAGCTATTTTGAGCATGTCCCAAAGGCAAAATTTTTGCGAAGTCTATACTTCTTCCAAACCTGAACCGGCAGGTGCCAGTCGATTGGAAGCTAGTGGGAATCACCCAGCCTACTCGGGACCCTGGCTCTCCATGCTGTGGGAGCAAAGGTGCTGCCTGGCTGCAGGACAGCCTTCCCTGCCCTGCTCCCCAAGCTGGGTTGCCTCTTCACACTCCATGGTATGCCCCGTCACACTATTGCCTCTCCCCTGAAGGAGCCCGGTGCCAGCTGTGATGTCCCATGGAGCTGGCCCCTGCGCACAGAGCCCACCTGCCAGGAGATGCTCCCCAAGGCTCTTGCAGCTCTGCTGCTGGCAGCTGGGCATCATGTGCTGGCACCAGTCTCCTTCGAGGGAGAGACAAGAGCCTATCGGAGTACAGCTCCGAGCTCCCCGCCCTGCCTGGAGACCCGGCTATGCAGCAC
>NW_020699836.1:0-1309 GCF_002925995.2 Terrapene triunguis | reverse complement strand
TCAGTGGGGCAGCAGATACTGAGTGTGGGACTCTTGCTCTTTCAGGGTCCGGTGACCTTCAAGGAGGTGGCTGTGTATTTCACCAGGGAAGAGTGGGCTCTGCTGGACCCCGCTCAGAGAGCCCTCTACAGAGACGTCATGCAGGAGAACTATGAGAATGTGACCTCGCTGGGTAAGGATTCCTGTCCCCTCGGTTCTTAGAAGGGGAAATGCAGAGTTAAGGTTCACCACATCCTGCGATATAACCTTAACTCTGCCCTGTTTCAGCAACACCCCAACATGCCAGTGACACACACACCAGCGCTGTGCCCTGCCCTGCCCCAGGACACTCTGGGAACAGAGCCCAGGAGCAGAACAGCACAATGTCTAACGTCTTCTCTTGGCTAAGGCAAAACTTGGATTCAGGTCTGGCATAAAGAAGAGAAGCTGCCTGCCCCTGGCCAGCACTCAAACGCTGAGCCACACAAACCATCCGAGACTTATAAAATGTTACCACCCTGGATCCTTGTGCCGAGGATTCCTTCTGAGTCATCGCCTTCACTAACCCTTCACTGAGCCCTGGAGACCCCTAGCGTGTCTGTCACCAGAGTGCTGATGATCCCCGTGGCAAGGACACACCCTTGTGCACTGACACAACCTACAAACTCAGCACTGACGTGAGGCAAACTCGGTCCCTCAGGGGTCACGTGCACCTCTCTGCATACCACAGTCACAGCTCTGCCCAGCTGCTCCAACTGCTCCCTCCACCATCCACTTACAGCTACAGCTGGCACGGTGCACACAGCTGGGGGGCAGGCAGATAAATGCTGGTGTTCCTGTCTGTGGAAAACACAAACCACGGCATGTTCTCTTAGTCCTTCCTCATATCTATTATAGTTTCATAGACTTTAAGGCCAGGAGGCACTATCAGGCCACTAGTCTTACATCCTGCATAATACAGGCTGTAGAAATTCATCCAGTTACTGCAGTGCTGAGATTAATATCTTGCGTTGGACTAAATCATCTTCCCGAAAGGCATCTGTCACGGAGTCCCCGAGCGATGCTCTGGAACTGCTCCCTACGAAGCCAGACAGGACTCTGGGGAGCCTCCTCTCAGAGCAGACTGTCTCCAGGGCAAGAAGCTTCCACAGCTTCCACCTTCCTGGGTCTGACCCCGGAGCATTCAGCTTCCTCTGCCCCTCCGTGCGCTTCCTACAGCAAGTCACCCGGGTGGGGTCCTGGGGCAGCCAGAGGGTCCTGCCCCCCAACTCCGCAGTCAGACTTGACTCTCAGCCAGCCGGGAAAACTGAAGGTTTATTAGACAACAGGA
>NW_020699835.1:0-1291 GCF_002925995.2 Terrapene triunguis | reverse complement strand
CTGAGTGTGGGACTCTTGCTCTTTCAGGGGCCGGTGACCTTCGAGGAGGTGGCTGTGTATTTCACAAGGGAAGAGTGGGCTCTGCTGGACCCCGCTCAGAGAGCCCTCTACAGAGACGTCATGCAGGAGAACTATGAGAATGTGACCTCGCTGGGTAAGGATTCCTGTCCCCTCAGTTCTTAGAAGGGGAAATGAAGAGTTAAGGTTCACCACATCCTGCGATGTAACCTTAACTCTGCCCTGTTTCAGCAACACCCCAACATGCCAGTGACACACACACCCGCGCTGTGCCCTGCCCTGCCCCAGGACACTCTGGGAACAGAGCCCAGGAGCAGAACAGCACAGAGTCTAACGTCTTCTCTTGGCTAAGGCAAAACTTGGATTCAGGTCTGGCATAAAGAAGAGAAGCTGCCTGCCCCTGGCCAGCACTCAAACGCTGAGCCACACAAACCATCCGAGACTTATAAAATGTTACCACCCTGGATCCTTGTGCCGAGGATTCCTTCTGAGTCATCGCCTTTACTAACCCTTCACTGAGCCCTGGAGACCACTAGCGTGTCTGTCACCACAGTGCTGATGATCCCCGTGGCAAGGACACACCCTTGTGCACTGACACAACCTACAAACTCAGCACTGACGTGAGGCAAACTCGGTCCCTCAGGGGTCACGTGCACCTCTCTGCATACCACAGTCACAGCTCTGCCCAGCTGCTCCAACTGCTCCCTCCACCATCCGATTACAGCTACAGCTGGCACGGTGCACACAGCTGGGGGGCAGGCAGATAAATGCTGGTGTTCCTGTCTGTGGAAAACACAAACCATGGCATGTTCTCTTAGTCCTTCCTCATATCTATTATAGTTTCATAGACTTTAAGGCCAGGAGGCACTATCAGGCCACTAGTCTTACATCCTGAATAATACAGGCTGTAGAAATTCATCCAGTTACTGCAGTGCTGAGATGAATATCTTGTGTTGGACTAAATCATCTTCCCGAAAGGCATCTGTCACGGAGTCCCCGAGCGATGCTCTGGAACTGCTCCCTACGAAGCCAGACAGGACTCTGGGGAGCCTCCTCTCAGAGCAGACTGTCTCCAGGGCAAGAAGCTTCCACAGCTTCCACCTTCCTGGGTCTGACCCCGGAGCATTCAGCTTCCCCTGCCCCTCCGTGCGCTTCCTACAGCAAGTCGCCCGGGTGGGGTCCTGGGGCAGCCAGAGGGTCCTGCCCCCCAACTCCGCAGTCAGATGTGACTCTCAGCCAGCCGGGAAAACTGAAGGTTTATTAGACAACAGGA
>NW_020699834.1:0-1309 GCF_002925995.2 Terrapene triunguis | reverse complement strand
TCAGTGGGGCAGCAGATACTGAGTGTGGGACTCTTGCTCTTTCAGGGTCCGGTGACCTTCAAGGAGGTGGCTGTGTATTTCACCAGGGAAGAGTGGGCTCTGCTGGACCCCGCTCAGAGAGCCCTCTACAGAGACGTCATGCAGGAGAACTATGAGAATGTGACCTCGCTGGGTAAGGATTCCTGTCCCCTCGGTTCTTAGAAGGGGAAATGCAGAGTTAAGGTTCACCACATCCTGCGATATAACCTTAACTCTGCCCTGTTTCAGCAACACCCCAACATGCCAGTGACACACACACCAGCGCTGTGCCCTGCCCTGCCCCAGGACACTCTGGGAACAGAGCCCAGGAGCAGAACAGCACAATGTCTAACGTCTTCTCTTGGCTAAGGCAAAACTTGGATTCAGGTCTGGCATAAAGAAGAGAAGCTGCCTGCCCCTGGCCAGCACTCAAACGCTGAGCCACACAAACCATCCGAGACTTATAAAATGTTACCACCCTGGATCCTTGTGCCGAGGATTCCTTCTGAGTCATCGCCTTCACTAACCCTTCACTGAGCCCTGGAGACCCCTAGCGTGTCTGTCACCAGAGTGCTGATGATCCCCGTGGCAAGGACACACCCTTGTGCACTGACACAACCTACAAACTCAGCACTGACGTGAGGCAAACTCGGTCCCTCAGGGGTCACGTGCACCTCTCTGCATACCACAGTCACAGCTCTGCCCAGCTGCTCCAACTGCTCCCTCCACCATCCACTTACAGCTACAGCTGGCACGGTGCACACAGCTGGGGGGCAGGCAGATAAATGCTGGTGTTCCTGTCTGTGGAAAACACAAACCACGGCATGTTCTCTTAGTCCTTCCTCATATCTATTATAGTTTCATAGACTTTAAGGCCAGGAGGCACTATCAGGCCACTAGTCTTACATCCTGCATAATACAGGCTGTAGAAATTCATCCAGTTACTGCAGTGCTGAGATTAATATCTTGCGTTGGACTAAATCATCTTCCCGAAAGGCATCTGTCACGGAGTCCCCGAGCGATGCTCTGGAACTGCTCCCTACGAAGCCAGACAGGACTCTGGGGAGCCTCCTCTCAGAGCAGACTGTCTCCAGGGCAAGAAGCTTCCACAGCTTCCACCTTCCTGGGTCTGACCCCGGAGCATTCAGCTTCCTCTGCCCCTCCGTGCGCTTCCTACAGCAAGTCACCCGGGTGGGGTCCTGGGGCAGCCAGAGGGTCCTGCCCCCCAACTCCGCAGTCAGACTTGACTCTCAGCCAGCCGGGAAAACTGAAGGTTTATTAGACAACAGGA
>NW_020699833.1:0-1291 GCF_002925995.2 Terrapene triunguis | reverse complement strand
CTGAGTGTGGGACTCTTGCTCTTTCAGGGGCCGGTGACCTTCGAGGAGGTGGCTGTGTATTTCACAAGGGAAGAGTGGGCTCTGCTGGACCCCGCTCAGAGAGCCCTCTACAGAGACGTCATGCAGGAGAACTATGAGAATGTGACCTCGCTGGGTAAGGATTCCTGTCCCCTCAGTTCTTAGAAGGGGAAATGAAGAGTTAAGGTTCACCACATCCTGCGATGTAACCTTAACTCTGCCCTGTTTCAGCAACACCCCAACATGCCAGTGACACACACACCCGCGCTGTGCCCTGCCCTGCCCCAGGACACTCTGGGAACAGAGCCCAGGAGCAGAACAGCACAGAGTCTAACGTCTTCTCTTGGCTAAGGCAAAACTTGGATTCAGGTCTGGCATAAAGAAGAGAAGCTGCCTGCCCCTGGCCAGCACTCAAACGCTGAGCCACACAAACCATCCGAGACTTATAAAATGTTACCACCCTGGATCCTTGTGCCGAGGATTCCTTCTGAGTCATCGCCTTTACTAACCCTTCACTGAGCCCTGGAGACCACTAGCGTGTCTGTCACCACAGTGCTGATGATCCCCGTGGCAAGGACACACCCTTGTGCACTGACACAACCTACAAACTCAGCACTGACGTGAGGCAAACTCGGTCCCTCAGGGGTCACGTGCACCTCTCTGCATACCACAGTCACAGCTCTGCCCAGCTGCTCCAACTGCTCCCTCCACCATCCGATTACAGCTACAGCTGGCACGGTGCACACAGCTGGGGGGCAGGCAGATAAATGCTGGTGTTCCTGTCTGTGGAAAACACAAACCATGGCATGTTCTCTTAGTCCTTCCTCATATCTATTATAGTTTCATAGACTTTAAGGCCAGGAGGCACTATCAGGCCACTAGTCTTACATCCTGAATAATACAGGCTGTAGAAATTCATCCAGTTACTGCAGTGCTGAGATGAATATCTTGTGTTGGACTAAATCATCTTCCCGAAAGGCATCTGTCACGGAGTCCCCGAGCGATGCTCTGGAACTGCTCCCTACGAAGCCAGACAGGACTCTGGGGAGCCTCCTCTCAGAGCAGACTGTCTCCAGGGCAAGAAGCTTCCACAGCTTCCACCTTCCTGGGTCTGACCCCGGAGCATTCAGCTTCCCCTGCCCCTCCGTGCGCTTCCTACAGCAAGTCGCCCGGGTGGGGTCCTGGGGCAGCCAGAGGGTCCTGCCCCCCAACTCCGCAGTCAGATGTGACTCTCAGCCAGCCGGGAAAACTGAAGGTTTATTAGACAACAGGA
>NW_020699832.1:0-2725 GCF_002925995.2 Terrapene triunguis | reverse complement strand
CCGCGCTGTACCCTGCCCTGCCCCAGGACACTCTGGGAACAGAGCCCAGGAGCAGAACAGCACAGAGTCTAATGTCTTCTCTTGGCTAAGGCAAAACTTGGATTCAGGTCTGGCATAAAGAAGAGAAGCTGCCTGTCCCTGGCCAGCACTCAAATGCTGAGCCACACAAACCATCCGAGACTTATAAAATGTTACCACCCTGGATCCTTGTGCCGAGGATTCCTTCTGAGTCATCGCCTTCACTAACCCTTCTCTGAGCCCTGGAGACCACTAGCGTGTCTGTCACCAGAGTGCTGATGATCCCCGTGGTAGCCACATGCGGCCGCATTTGAGAAACGCTGGATTAGATTCTGCTCTCAGAATCTGGAACAAGGAGGCGAACTTCAGTGGATTTACTTCACATTTACACCATAATAAACAAGACCCTTTCTGTCCAGTAAAAACTATTTCCCCAGGCTAATTTCCCCCCTCTACTGTTACTCACACCTTCTTGTCAACTGTTGGAAATGGGCCATCCTGATTATCACTACAAAAGTTTTGTTTCCCCTGCTGACAATAGCCCACCTTAATTGATGAGTGTCGTTAGAGTTGGTATGGCAAACCCCATTGTTTCACGTCCTCTGTATATATATATCTTCCTACTGTATTTTCCACTGCATGCATCCGATGAAGTGGACTGTAGCCACGAAAGCTTATGCTCAAATAAATGTGTTAGTCTCTAAGGTGCCACAAGTACTCCTGTTCTTTTTTCTGTCTAGTGTGTGTGTAAATCTCTTCAGCAGGGACGGACAGCAGGCTGTCTCCAGAAGTATCTAGCAGAGAGACCAGGCCATGCGGCATGTGAACTGCTGGGTTTGATTCCTGGTTCTGCTACTGCGTATGGAGAGCAAGCTGCTTACCTCAGTTTCCCCATCCTTAAAACACCCTGACTACTGGACCCGGGGGATATTCTGGACTATACAATGATTCTCACTTGTTCTCTGACCCAATTCATGTTTATTTAAACGCAAAGGACTCGCTTCTACAAGAGAGATTGAGAGAAACCCCAGCAAAGGTCTCCTCTAGGACAGTGGCTGGTGCACACCCGAGGCCTGTTCGCATCTCGTCTCTGCGCCAGTTCGAGGCCAGATTCTCAGGGGGGTAAATTAGCCTACACCCAATGAAGCTAAGCCGGTGAAAGCCTGGCCCAATATCACTATTTAAGCCCATTTTGTTAGACACGCGGTTGTATTGAATTGCCAGGGACATCAAAAGCTCCCCCTTTCATCAAAAGAATTTGGAGGGTAACAAATGAGAAAACAGGGATGGGAGTGAGGGTCAAAAGCAGGGATGCAGAGGGGGGCACCAAGCAGAGAACCCTTAAAGGTGTCCAGGAGGCTGCAGCCTGGCGCACTCCAGACAGATGTGTGTCAGGGTCTGTACGTGCCCGTGCTCACGGCTTCGTGAAGGGCTATCCCAGGCGGGCCGCAGGACCAGGGTGGAATACAGACTGGCCCAGGGGGGCTCCTGACCCTCCACGGTCGGTAGGAGGTCCCACCCCTTGGTGTTGGGTCGGGACACGAGGTGAGGAAGCGAAGGGGGATGGAGCACGAGGGTGTGCAGCCAGATGGCTGACGCAGAGCCAGAAGCTGGTGGGGGGAATCGGGGAGCAGGGGCCCGATGGCATGGTCCAGAGGGCTGGGGGAGGAGGGGCCGGCGGGGAGCATCCTTCCCCTAGGACCCACTCAAGAAAGGCCTGAGAGGTGGGTTATAAAGCTGACCTCACCTCCAGGGCACACGAAGGGTGGAGAGCCCCATGAGCCGGCCGAGCACCAAGGCATTCCCCCAGTCGTAATCTAGGAGGTCTGTGACCCGGCGGTACCTCCCAGGACCAGGCTGCGGCGCACGGAGGGGTAACTCCATCACCTGCACACCAAGCTGGGGATTGAGTAGCAGGGGGGCCACGAGAGCTGCCTCTTGGCGGCCGCCACGGACCTGGTCAGCGAGAGTAGCTTCCAGGTCCGGAGGAGGTCCTGGTGGAAGACCGGCAGCTCGGAGAGGTCTCGTGCAAGACCCCTCAGGTGGAGAAAAAAGAGCGGAGTAAGGCGGGGCACATCAAACCTAAGCTGCTTCTCTTCCCTTTCAAGGCCCTTCATGAATGATCCCTCCCCCCACCTACTATCCCCATCCATTACCCAAGGGTCAGTCCCCACCTCCTATCAGCCCACAATCCCAGCCTCCATCACCCACTCGTCACATTTTCAAACAAGCACCTTCCTGCTTTAACCCCGCAGCCCCTCATGCTTGGGAGCAACTTCCCAGAGAGGCTCAAAGCTCCCTCCCCATTCTCCTTCAGATTCTTCTTCACCACGGTGCCTCCAGGAAGCTGGCCGACAGAAAGGCCAACGGTGTTCTGAGACCCCAGCGTGTCCTGCTGAGCAGTGCCGTCTCCTTCTTCCCTTGCACTTCCCCCTCTGTGTCTGTCTGTCTGTCTCCAGCTCTGGTCGCTTGGCTTACACCGGAAGCTGCCAGATGCAGGGACATATTTTCTTTCTGTGTTTGTACAGCGCCTAGCACAACGGGTCCCGGTCCGTAACTTGGACTCCTACATGCTACCGTGACATACATAGTAATGCAGTAAAGGCCCTTTTGCGCTGCCCAAGTGGTGTCAGAGGCGTTTCTGTGACTAAGAACCAGGCCCCCCTCTTTCCCCTGGAGATACCGGGGGGTGGTTAGTAGCCAGGCA